>NC_026152.1:5253768-5269381 GCF_000512975.1 Sesamum indicum
TATGTATGTGTGTGTGTGTGTGTGTGTGTGAGAGAGAGAGAGAGAGGGAGGACAGAGTGTGGGTGTGGGTTTTGAATGTGTGAGGGTATAAATGGGGATATTTTTGTCATATGACATTCTAATTTATATAGCTTATAAGATCTTATTACTACAAATAATATGCGGGATAATGCGATCGTTTCAAAAATCATTTCTAATTGGGACGATCATTGGAACTCTTGAGGAACGAAGTAAGGTCGTTGATGTCACGATCCTCTTATATTACATACATAAATAATAATTCAATCTTTTTGCTAATACCGGAATTCTCTTGATCTATTCCTTTGTATTTACTTTTTTTTAAAGCATAACAGATCGATAAGGCAAGAGTTGTTACAAAGAAGTTAAAAAACAAGAGCTACAACCTCATTACATAATTGTTAGTATCATCCTAGAGAAAATTTGCCATCGAGGTTGGGCAACTATAAAATTATTTGAGTCCTCCGGGATAGCTGCAGTTGAACCTTGATCCAGATAAAATTATATGACCTCTAAAAAGTTGGTCTCGAGCTTACAATATTCCTTCCAAATATCTAAGTGGTCTCTGAGAAGAAACACGAACGTTAGGCTAGCTGGGTGTGTTCCCATCTAAAACCCTCTGATGAGCAAGTCAATTTGAGTTCGAGATGGATAATTGGCGATCTCAAATAATAAATGAGGTAGAAAGCAATAAATGTGTCATACCATAAGTGCTTTGGAAAGAGGGTATTTATAAGCGCAGATGTACTTCACCAAGTGGGCCACATGGCTTTATCTTAAGAGCTCTACTGTCAGAGATTGTGTGGTAAGGGGATGCACCCGCCAACCAGGTCCGGATGGCGGGTTTGAGGAGCAGGTCGGGTAATCTGCCCGCATCTAGTGGTATTTTTAGTGTTTTCTTTTACTAGAAAAGAGGGTATGCTTGTCCTTTTCTTAATTAAATGGGTTATACCCCCATCAAAGTTGAAGCTAGATGATCTGCAAAGTGATTAATTGCCCTGTAGCAATGTTGGATAGTGATCTGATCGAGCCTAGATAAGCTTCTCCGGCATGCCCGAAGACAATTCCACACTTTCGGGTTGTGTGGCTGGTGGTGACTGATCATATTATTAACAACAAACATAAAATCAGACTCAATACTTAAATCTCTTATTTTCAAGTCTTCTACAAATTGGAGTCCAAACCACAATACCCACATTTATGCAATGTTGTTTGTGGTTGTTCCAATGAAGTAAGCAAATCTTGAAATGAAGTGTCCTTCTGAATTTCGAATTACTCTGCTTGATCCTTCTGAACTTGAAAAAATTCTAGTTTGGACCTGCTCGGCTGCATCTGAACCAATCACATAGTAAGTGTGATTGATGTACAATTCAGCAAAAGTGACCAATCACATAGTAAATATGATGCATTTGCTATGTGATTGGTTTAATTCGGCCAAATCTTGTCCGAACAAGAATTTTTTCCCTAAACCTGATTTTCTCTGGAAGCTCCATCAATGTTTAACTTAAGTTTTAGGTGGTGGACACCATTTAATATTGATTGGTCTTTTAGGTTTATGTTTAACTTCTTTCCGGAAGAGACGATTAAGACTGTTACGCCACCTTTACTTTGGGTGATATGATTAGAGTGGGATGTATTAAGTTGTGATTAAAATTGTGATAATAACATTGTTGATTGTATTGTGATCTAGACATTTGTCCCGGTCTTGAAAGCAAAATCATGGTTTGACCCACACCCAAGTAAACATGAAATAAGAGATGATTAGCTATGATAGCAGGACTAATTATCCAAAATAAAGATGGCCTTAATGATTGAAAGAGAGTTATGAAAATTTGATTTACTATTCGTGTATATCATATTGTTAAGTTCGTCTCGGAATGCCCAGAGTTTGTGTAGTATATGTAATAATTTGTTTGAGTTATCGTATATACATGAAATGATAACGTAAGGTTGGTGTTTTCTAAATTTGTGAAAATACTATTATTTAGGGGTTCCACAATTTGCAACTATTGAAGATATGTTCTTTATTTTCAGTATTATTGTGTTCTGGAAATACGAATGTATCTACAAGTAAGTGAAAGGATTCTCAAGGTCTCCGGGTCAACTATTTGCAAGATATGGGGTTGTCACTAAAAATTTGCAAGACAAACACATGTTAGAGCCAGGCGGGAGGAATTCCGACTATGGCTCTCCGACGGGCTAGTCAGTGAGAATCCTTAAGAATGTATAGAAAGTATATGAGTTGGATAAAGTGTTCAAACCTGATTAAGGGGGTGGAGAACCATATTCATATGTAAGGGTATAGTTTTACAATGTAATATGATCCATTGGATTGTGTTTTAATATAACGGATCACCATGGATCGTACCAAGGCCGCTGATAAAGATAGGAGGTCTCTAGGGGACTAACACTGTGCGGGTAGTGTAGTGCAGGCAGTTCTGGCTGTGCTTTTCTGACATTCTGTCCTTTGTCTTCAGAGGGTTCCAGTGACCTTCACATACTTCCATTATATAGGTCCTCTAAGGTCCTGCCTTTTATTACGAGACCTTCAATGCTGCTAATTACCTTGACCTTTATAGGTCTCTTCTTGGATGGTGAAGGTCTCAATAAGGGATGTAGGAAATATCCCCACATTAGAAGTTCCCCTACTTACAAAGTTTGTCTATACTACAGTTGGGTAAGTGGAACAAAAGACTATCGAACTCCAATACTTTCATAATCGCGTCTCTTTGTGTCACTTGTCATATCAAGTTTTTTGGCTGAAAAAATTTCCTGGCAGCTTCATCATCCATTATGTGCCTGTGTCTGCCAGCCAGTTATTCATCAACATGTGCTATTGTAATGAGTTGCTTTTTTGCAGGGTTGTGTCCAATCGGAATCATTGAGGGTGTTCGGGCCCCTTCATTCTCTTTAAATGCTGACTCTTCTTTATTAAGAAACCCTTCGTTTCTGAACTACTCTGCTTGTGAGAAATTTTGAGATTTAGTAATTTAATGAAGCTAACCCTTTCCCTTTTTTCTAATCAGGTTAGTATCCTTTCACCCTTTCTTTCTGGGTTTTTAGATCATCCTTTAGCTATTTCGTAGTCTAGTTCTTCGAGTGCTAGGATGGTCAGTAGTGTTCCTGTGGATTTGTTTGGTCCCAATCCAATTAGGGATGCCATGTACGCCATTCCTATTATAAACCATGAGAATGGGGACTTATTTCTTGTAGAATCTGAGGCTTCTGATTGCCCTTTCCTCTCTTCATCATCTTATTTAACCCACACAAACGTTGATCTTCTGCATTCCAAGTTCCATGTGCCTGATGATTATATTATTGTTAGGCCCTCACCTGATGATTGTCTGCATCTTCCTCCTTTTGAGTGTCGGACCGTTTTTGTTCCCAACTTTGAAACTAGACTTCCTTCGTTTACCCCTACATCCTCTGATTAAGGGGATACTTGAGGTCGCATATGTTCATAACCCAACTTACCCTAAGTTCTTTTGGAACATCTCTGCCTTCGTAATTTTGATAGCTCATTTAGGTATTGATCATTCGATTGATAACTTTTGTGCTCTTCACCATGTGACTCAGTATAGGTGAGAAGGGTTTTTTCTACTTGAACAGCAGGAGTGGGCTGAAGCTAGTGAATAACAATAAGAGATCGTATACAAACTTGAAGAGTTGTTTGTTCTATGTCCGTCCCCCACTTAATAAACTTTGGTTAACTCTAACAAGTGGAGTTTAACTAAAACTCCTTTAGAACCCGTGGGTCCTGTCTAATGGGATGATACCTTCCTAAGGGAGGAGATTCTTAAGTATGAATATGATTATCAAGTTATTATGACCGAGCAAGTTTTTTTTCGTAGTTGGCCTACTTTAGCCTCCTTTGGCTTGGATGCCTCATATCTTGGTATACCTCTTCCTCTATTTCTATGAAGTTGTCTTGTTTTTTTGTTGTCTTTACTGACCTTCGATTTGCTTATCTCAAAAAACATTGTAATGGCTTCTCGTGCCCTTTGGAATAGTGCTCGCCGTCACTTGCAAGCATCTTCCTCTTCTTAGTGTCCTACTCCTTCATGCCCTATTGCTGCAGTCCCTGTTTCTACAAGGGTACCCTCTTTTTCTGAGGGTTCCCCTCATGGTTTGAATGGTTCTGATGACATTGTTGTTTTGTCCGACTCCTTTTCTACGCCCCCAATGCTTTCAACTGTTGTCATAGCCCATACCGAGTCCATTCCTAAAGGTGGGAGAGGAGGTTCTTCCACTGTTGGCGTTTGTACGAGGCGTAGAGAAAGTTGATAGCTGCTGATGACTCTGATGAGGCAGATGATGATGGCGATGACCTTCCCCTTAGCTCCATGGATACACAAATGCATTTCAATATTTGAACCAAGGACCGCTGCCCCTGCTAAAAAAATTTAACAGGACTTCTAAAGGTGATTTTGCTAAGGGAAAAACCAAGATTGCTCCTCATCTGAAACCCCCAGTTATTGTTAAGTTGGAAGATAGCTTTGTTTCTATCCCGACAGAAGTACATGCTTATAAGGAGGCAGCTAGAAATGATGGAAGGTATGCTCAAAGAAATGAGAGAGACTTGGTTGGTTACCACGGAGTCTCCTACTGAATCTGCGAATCCTATTCCCTTGCTTCGCCCCAACTGGAATGTTAATGAAAATTCCTCCATCTTGGGTTCTATTACGAATGGTGCCTCCTTTGACTTGTACCATGGAATTCTCTTGTCCATGGACCAAATGAAGCTTTCGCCGAACCCACTACCTCAGATGGAGTCACATAGGGCCAAATTTCTCATAGGGGTTTGGATTTTTTTCTCTTCATTTTGTACTCTATCTAATTCTCTTTTTGATGTCCTGTGACCTCTGGTTTTTGCCCGGTGAGCCATATCTCACATGGTGTGACTCTCCAGACTCCTAATTTTGTGAGTAAGCTTTTAAGGAGGAAGAAAACGCTAAGGCAGCCAAGGCTCGAGTTAGGAGCTGAAGGAACAAAATGAAGTGCTACGTGCTCAATTTCAGAGTTAAAGAATTAGTTGCCAAATATGAGGAGGTGAGAGACATGGAGAAGAAGAATCTTCTCGAAATGAAGGATTTTCCAAAGAAGCGGAACGAGCAGCTCGATGCTCAATTTAAGGATCTCATGGCTTCTAAGGAGGTGGGTTGTGAGTCATTTCACCAGGCGGGTGTGGCAGAAGGTAAGAAATTTTTCTACTCTAGTGCTGAGGTGCAAAGAACTTGTGGTGAATAGTAGGCTCCAAGGTGCCTGGGCCTTTATAAAGTTCCCAGTGTTCGATCAACTGGTGGATATGAAAGTATATGATGAGATCTTGGTTGCTTGGGCTAAGTGTATTAGCCAGGGCTTCGTGGAATGTTTCGATACAAGCCTTATCAGCATTACTAAGGATGAGAATGGTAAGGATTACCCAGACATTCTTGCTGAGGTGGAAGTCCCTATGTTTGATAAGTTTTACTCTTCGTTACCTCGTACCTTTCTTGATGCCTTGTACGACGAAGCAAGGGAGCGTCTGACTGCTAAAGCAGCTAAGGAAGAAGGGATCAAGTTGTTGCTCCTAAAGGTGCACCAATTGTGCCTTGTTTTGTGGAGCCTGTGATTACCGAGGATTATGACTCAACACTCCCTACTGAAGTTCCAGTTCCAAATACTTAGGTGAGTGTCAGTCTAAGCCCTAATCCTTCCCATCCAAATGCTGCGACTACTAAACCTGCTTCTAAAGATGCTATGATGCTGAGGAGCCTGCTTGAAACATTTGTGTTGTTTGGTATTGAGCGAATTGTGCCCTTAGATGTTTGGATGTTTTGGTTGGTTGTTGGACATTTTCTGGAGGTGCTGGATACTTTCTGAGCTATGTAATGCCCATGTTTGTTAAATGGCTTTGGATGTTATGGATTCCTTTTGCGTATGACGTTTCATATGTAAATGCATGTAGTACATGACTAATTACTCAATATAAGTTGCATCTAGTAAATGAGGTTACCTTGTTGCTTTGAGTTTCATGATTTACATGTTCCTGGTGTTATTTCAATTGTCTGAATGGTAAAGTCTCCCTAGGGCTTTTCCTCAACATTGTTGTTGAATATAGTCTTAGACTTAGTAAGTAGGGGTCTTTCTGGACTTATGCTTTTCAGCTTTTGAGTTAAATATTCCTCTAGGCCTGAGCCTTTTCAAACTTTGAAATAGAGTGTCTATTCAAACCTAAGCTTTCTAGGACTTAGTAAAGAAGGTCCTTTTTGGACATAAGCCCTTTCGGACTTAGTAGCAAATTGTCTATTTAGATGTAAGCCCTTTCAGACTTAGAATAAAAATGTCTATACCGACCTAAGACCTTTTCGGACTTAGAAATAAGGCCCTCTTCGAACATGATTAGCCTTTAAGATTCTGAGGTAGAATTTCATGCAACATAATCGAAGTCTCTTCATTTAGACTAAGCGTGGTCGCGGGACCAGGAAAAGACTATGCGTGGAACTTTTTGAGATTTTGTGCATTTCATGGTCGCGGGAGATATTTTCCTAACAATTCTTGGAGGCAGTACACTTAATTCTTTGCTAATTTTATGATTTCGAAAGGATCTTTCCAATTCGGGTGCAGTTTTCCAACATGTTTGGAGGTTTCGCGCTTCTTGAAGACCAAGTTCCCCACTTGAAAGGTTCTTGGCTTCATCCTCTTGTTATACATCTTTTCTACTTGCCTTTTGTACTTTTATATATGCATATAGGCCAACTCTGTTTTCTCTGGTAGGAATATCAAATCCATCCACGTAGTTCGGCGTCTTTCACCTGATCATTCAACTCGTGCAGATTTTGCTCCAATTTCTACTGGGATCACTGCTTCTGAGCCATATACCAAGCAGAAAGGAGTTTCTCCTGTGGCGTTTCTAACAGTAGTGCGATATGCCCATAGTTGCCTGGTAGTTCTTCTGTCCAATTTCATTTGAGACCTTCCAAGCGGGTTTCTAAGTGTTGTAATATGATTACGTTAGCTAAGGTGAAATTCTGTTGTATCTTCATTTTTTGACACCATTCTTGCAGTTTTTTTCCTTGGAACTAAGTATCGTTATATGATACCAGTATCCTTGGAATCCCAAACCTGCACAGTATATTTTTTCAGAGGAACTTCATTACTTTATTTTCATTTATCTTGATTGCAACCTCTGCTTCTACTCATTTAGTGAAGTGTTCTACAGCCACAATAGTAAATTTTCACTTTCCGTAGCTGGGGGAGAGGGTCCTAAGATATAAATTTCCCATTGATCAAAAGGATATGTTACTGGGATAACCACCAGGTTGGTTGGAGGTGTGTGAGATATGTTGGAATGGTATTGACAACTTTTGCACTTCTTCAAGAACTCTAGTGCATCTTTAAATAATGTGGACTAGAAGTATCCCTACCTTAAGATCTTCTAAACTAATGCTCTTCCTCTACAGTGATCTCCGCAGCTTCGTTCATGCACTTCTCTAAGTATGTAATCAGCCTCATTTTTTATCCACACATTTCAACAGTACCGTTGTGGCGCTCTTTTGTACAGCTCCCCTTCATACAATATGAATCTAGTCGATTGAATTCTCATTCAACGGTTCTGGGCTTCATTTGCGGATCTTTCCCTTTGGAGAAATCTTATGACCAAACCTTTCCAGTCATAATTAGGAGCTTGAACATTGATCAATAGGAAACATTAATCCTCTTGGTGTTAGGTAAATATATCATTAGGGAGGTCTCTGTTTTCAATATATTCCGATACTAATAAGGTGATTTTCCTGGATTTTACCCTCAAAGCTACGCCTGCAAATTTTTATAGGGCATCTACCCTCTCGTTCTCCTCTCTTGGAACTTGATGCAATTCAAACATTTCAAAAGCTTATTTGATGTTACTTACCTTTTGAAGGTATCTGATCATGCTTGCTTCCTTAGTTTCATAAGTCTTCCTAAACCATTGTGCGACTAGCTAAGAGTTTGTGTAGACGATTACCTCCATAGCTCCCAGTTGCAATGCCAATTTCATCCCTGCTATTAGTGCCTTATACTCGGCCTCGTTATTTGTTATAGAAAAACTTAGCTTTATTGCTACGTCGAACTCAATACCGTCAGGATCTCTGAGGACTATCCCTGTTCCCTCCTGAGTTGAGTTTGAGGATCCATCTACCTAAAGTAGCCATTTTCCTTGATCTTTCCCTCCTTCCAAGCTATTTATTTCGACTAGGAAGTCTGCTAACAGTTGGGTCTTTTATAGTTGTTTGCGAGTGGAACTTAATGTGAAATTCTCCTAACTCAAGTTCCCATTTAACTAATCTCATTAAGGCATCAGGTTTTGTTAACACTTGTTTAAGGGGATGATCTATTAACACAATTATAGGATGGGACTGAAAGTAAGTTCTCAACTTTCTGGGAGTAACTATTAGTACAATGCATATTTTTCAATCAATAAGTATTTTTTCTCTGCTCTTTAGAGCATGCAGCTCATGTAATAAACTAGTCATTGATCATGATTGAGGAGTTCTATTGAAACAGAGTTTACAACATGTACAGTCACATCCAAGTACAAGTATATGAATCTGCTTCTATAGGTTTTGCTAATAGGGAAGGGGAAGACAGATACTCTTTCAAATCATTAAAAGCCTTATCACACCAGGGTCCTCTTAAAGTTTTTGACATTTCTAAAAATTTTAAAGAATGGTAAACCTTTGTCTGCAGCTTCAAAAATGAATCTGCAGAGGAATGTCATTCTGCCAGCTAGCTTCTGGATATCTTTCACAAATTTGGGGGTTGGCATCTAGAAAATTATTTTAATCTTTTCTAGATTGGCATCTATTCCTCTCTCTGTGACCATATATCCTAGAAATTTTCTTCCTCTGACCCCAAAGGTGCACTTTGCTTGACTCAATTTCATTTCATACTTTCTCATAATTGCAAAGGATTCCTCCAAATGCTTTAAGTGTCGTATTTGTTCCATGCTCTTGACCAACATGTCATCAACATATGCCTTCATGGTTTTTTCAAGTAATTCTTTGAACATCTGATTTACCGACCTTTGATAAGTTGCTCCAGCATTCTTTAGACCGAAGGGCATAACCTTGTAGTATATGCCATTCTCTGTAACGAATGACCCGATCTTCTTTTGCCAAAAGTATCTGATGGTATCCCTAAAAAGTGGCCATCATGCTTAAGAGTGCATAGCCTGTAGTCGAATCCACTAGCTGGTCGATGCAAGGCAGGGGATAGGGATCCCTTGGGCAAGCTTTGTTAGGTCTGTGAAATCGATACACATGCTCCATTTTCCCCAGGCTTAGGGACAATCACCACATTTGCCAACCATTCGGTGTATTAAACCTCCTGAATATATCTTGTTGCTAGCAATTTGTTTACTTTATTCTTAATAATCAGGTTCCTTTCTGGCCTAAAATTTATTCTTTTCTGCCTTTCTGGTTTTGTATTTGGATCCGAATTCAAAAGATGTTTAATGACATTTGGGCTGATACCTTGAAAGTCAGAAGCTAACCAAGCAAACATGTCTACATTCTTTCTCAAGAACTCAATCAAGAGCAATTCCATGTCCTAAGGATGTTTGTTTCCTATCTGAGTTGTTCGCTCTTTGTTACCTGGGACTAGATCAATTATCTTATGCTCAGCAGGTTCAATCCTTTCCACCTTTTTTCTCTTGGTTTCAAGTTCAAGGTTAAGATCTGAGACCTTCTTTTCCTCTTTAGCTCCAGAATTTTTTGGTAGGCCAGAGCTCCCTTTTGTTGCTATGATAAAGCATTTTCTTGCTTGTTCTTGGTTCCCCTTCACCAGTCAAATTTCATTGCTCATCGGGAATTTAATCTTTAGGTGGTAAGTTGATACCACCACCTGAAACTGATTCAAGGAAGGTCTTTCCATTATAATATTATATGAAAAAGGTATGTCAACAACTAAATACCTGCCCATCATGGTCTTTTGACATGGATCTATCCCGAGGGATGTTGGCAAGCTTACGATTCCGGCAAGGACTATGCTCCCTCCTCTGAACCCCATGAGCGGGGTGTTAACAGGTTTTATATTCTGCCATTGGTAAGCCTATTTTGTCTACCACATTTTTTAAAATGATATCAGTCGAGCTGCCACTATCCTTTAATACCTTTTGCACAACAAAGTTGGTCATAGTTATGGTGATAACTATAGGATCATTATGCAGGAAGAGTATGTCTGCAACGTCTCGATCATCAAAGGTTATGCCATTGGCATCTATGGCAATTGATAACACTGAGGGCTTTAAACGCCCTTTTTGACTTTTTTATAATCTCGCATACCTTCTCCTATGGCTCGAGGAGTCTCCACAGGAGGGTCCTCCTAAAAAATTGTATAGATTACCCCGTTGCGGGCTGGTTATCATCACTAAGGTCATCCTTCTCGTTGGACTATCATGTCTATGTTCACGTCTTCGAGATCTACTCCTCCTTTACAGAGGACTACGTTCTTCATGCTTTTTGCCCTCTTGTTTTGCTATGAACTCCTCAAGGTACCTTGCCTAATCAATCTCTTGATTTCATCTTTCAACTGAAATTAGTCTTCAGTATCACGACCCTTGTCTTTGTGGAATTTGCAGTATAACTTGGAATTCTTTTTGGCTGGGTTTGGCCTGGTTTTGGGGGGCCATTGAATTTTTTTCCCCTCCAAGGAGATACCTTTAGGAAAACTTTATCACCTACTTCATACTCCATCGCCCTTCGGTGTTTATCAACATAACTTTTCTATCGATCTTGTGCTACCTTCAAACACTTCTTAACCACTTATATCTTCTCCGTTGTTTCTTGCACCAATTCAGGACCTTCCAGTTGTCTTAATCCTTCTATATCCCAACAGATTGGACTACAACACCTTGTTCCATATAAAGTTTCATATGTGGCCATATCGATATTAGAGTAAAAACTGTTATTATATGAAAACTCCATTAGAGATAGATGATCATCCTAGTTGCGCTTAAACTCTATTGTACAAGCTTTCATCATATCTTCTAGGATTTGAATCGTTCTTTCTGACTGCCCATCTATTTGAGGATGAAACGCGCTACTGAAATGTATTTTTGTGCCTAACGCCCTTTGTAAAGTTCCCTAAAAGCATGAGGTAAGTCGAGGATCTCTATATGACATAATAAATACAAGCACTCCATGTAATCTCACCATCTCGGAAATGTATAACTCAACTAACTTATCCAAAGAATCATTTATTCGTATCGGCAAGAAATGAGCAGCTTTCGTCAGTCTATCTACAATTACCCAAATAGCCTCATCCTTCTTGAATGTACGCGGCAACCCCATGACAAAATCCATAGTGATTTTCTGCCACTTCCATTCTGGTATTGACAGAGGTCGAAGTTTACCTGTTGGTGCCTGTTCTGCCTTTACTTACTGACATATCATACATTTAGCCTGATGTTCTGCCTGTACTTACTGACATATCATACATTTAGCCTGATGTTCTGCCTGTACTTACTGACATATCATACATTTAGCCAACAGCCACATCCTTCTTCATTGTCTGCCACCAGTTGTAAGGTCTTAAATTTTGATACATTTTTGTAGTACCAGGGTGCATCACATATGGTGCATTATGAGCTTCTCGCAAAATCTCTTCTCATAACCCACCTATGTCAGGCACACACACTTGTTCCCCATTCACTATCACTCCATCAACTCTTATCGATAAATTTTGGTTCTTGCCCTATTTTATCCTTTCCAGCATCCATAATAAGAAAGGATCTCGAGTCTGCGCTTCTTTGATTTGATCCACAAAGTTTGGCTTAAATTGCAAGACTGCCAACAAACCTGCTATCCAATCAACCTCTAGTCCCGCATTCATAGATTTCATCTCCAATAGCAATGTCTGATTGTGACTCCCCAAATTAGCTAATTTACTTGAACTATTTCTACTAAAAGCATCTGCTACCACATTTTCCTTCCCTGGATGGAAGTCAATAGTGCAATCATAATCCTTCAGCAATTTTATCCATCTTCTTTGTCCCAAATTCAATTCCTTCTACGTCAAGATATATTTTAGACTTTTATGGTCAATAAGGATCTGAAATTTTTCTTCGTACAAATAATGTCTCCAAATTTTCAGTGCATGTACAATCGCGGCTAACTCTAAATCAGGCATGGGATAATTTAATTCATAGTTCCTCAACTGGCGGGATGCATAAGCAATTACCTTTCCATTTTGCATTAACACACATCCCAAACTCTATTTAGGAGCATCAGTATACATTATATATCCACCGCTACCAGACGGCAAGCCAAAATCGAAGTGGAGGTCAATCTCTTTTTCAACTCATCAAAACTTTGTTGGCACTGTTCCGTCCACTAAAATGCTATCCCCTTTCTCAGCAACTTGGTCAGAGGATCGACAATTATAGAGAAACCCTCAACAAATCTCCTGTAATATCCAGCCAATCCTAAGAAACTTCGGACTTCAATTGCATTTTTTGGTACTCTCCATTTCATAATAGCTTTCACTTTTGAAGGGTCAGGCATAACTCCATCACCAGATATCACATGCCCAAGGAAAACCACCTGATTTACCCAAAATTCACATTTGCTAAATTTAGCATACAACTCCTTCTCTTTAAAAATTTGTAACACTATCCTCAGATGTTGCTCATGCTCCTCCCTATTCTTCGAGTACACCAAGATGTCATCTGTAAAAATAATAACAAATTGATCTAGATATTCCTAAAATGTACGGTTCATCAACGCCATAAACGCCGCTAGTGCATTTGTTAACCCAAATGGCATCACCAAAAACTCATAATGACCATAACGAGTACGAAAAGCTATTTTTGATATGTCTTTCTCTGTGATCCTCAACTGCCAATACCCTGACCTTAAATTGATCTTTGAAATATTGTAGCTCACTTTAACTGGACTAGCAGGTCATCAATCCTCGACAACAAATATGTATTCTTAATTGTTACCCTATTTAATTGGCGGTAATCGACGCATAACCTCATACTCCCATCTTTCTTCTTCACAAATAGCACTGGTGCTCCCTACGGTGAAGTACTCGGCCTGATAAACCCTTTCCCCAACAACTCTTTGATTTGCTTTTTGAGCTTTTGTAATTCCACTGGGGCCATTTTGTACAGCACAATAGAAATTGGGGCAACTCTTGGAAGAGTTTTTATGGCAAATTCCACTTCTCTATGCAGTGGCAAACCTGGTAAGTCATTCGGGATACTTCAGAGAAGTCTCTCACTACCGGGATTACCTCCAGTGTGGGATTAACCCTCTCGATATCTACCACATGGGCTAGATACGCCTCACAGCTTTCTAACATCAATCGTCTTGCCTCTATGGCTGATATTACACAAACTGGTACTACTTGACAATCCCCCGCAAATAGTACTTTCGATTCACTGGAATAATCGATCATCACTTCCTTTTTATAACAGTCAACTATTGCTTTATGTTATGCCAATTAATTCATCCCCAAAATCACATCAAACTCCTTCAAATCCAGCACTACAAAGTCCACCGGTAAATTTACATCTCCAATTCTCACTAAACTCCCTCTCCTAACACTGTTCACTACCACACCCCCTCCCACGGGAAAATTAACCATCAAATTATATCCCAAAGGGCTATTCTCACCCGGTATTTTAGAAGTAAATTCTAATGATATATATGAATGCGTAAAGCCAGGATCAATCAATACATAAGCCTCAACATCAATTAACAAAATTGTACCTGATATCACGTCATTTGATGCTAGAGCTTCCTCCCTAGTCATGTTATATATCCTTGCTTGGGTCTGCACCTGAGTACCTTGTGCTCCAAGCCCCCTCATACTGCTACCAATAACGTGGTCACTATCTCTGTAGCCAGTACCTCTACCTCTGCCTTTGTCTCTCTCAGCTACCTTGCCACTACTTCCAACACTACTTTGGCTCTGGGTCCCACTAGCGACACTTCCAACCACACCTATAGTCTGACTCGGATAATTCCTAGCTATATATCCCCTACCTCCACAATGATAATAGGTTCTAGCTATATCATTCCGTCTCCAACATGGTCCTAGATGTTCTCTTCTACAGGTAGAACAACTCGGAGTGATAATTTTTCCTCGTCCATAACTCTGTCCAGCTCCCCTACCCGATCCAATAGAAGGCATAGTAAATAAGTTGTGTTCGAACAAACCTCTATTAAAGCCCGTGGATCCAACGAACCTCGATCCACTACTTCCTAAAAAACAGGACCTCCACGTGTAAACTTCCCACTTCCCACTTCCCGCAGAAAATGAACAGTTGGTTCCCCTCTTAGTCAACCTACTCGATTCCCTATTGTGTACATTGATTTTCTCTTCTCTTCCCCCTTCTTCAATGTCTTCAATTACTGCTTCTTCCATCTAGACTATTGATTCAACAAGAGTTTTAAAATTCATAATTCTGACTACAAAGCCTTTTTTGATCTCCGCCTCCTTCTTCTGCTCCGATTAAAAGTTCTTTGTGAACCCTAAGTGTGTGAAAAAACCTTTATGATTTTACAAGAGGGTCTGTGTAGCCGGTTTCACGATTGGGTTTGAGCAACCATGAGTTTGACTGTCGGTCCTAGTGACCGTAGGTTGTCCTCATTAGATCTGGCTCTCTGAGCTTAATTTGTTCTTTCTTACTGTTGATGTGACGTCCGTAGAATTTTTTATGTAATTGGGAGACTAATTGGTAATTATTAGAAATTTAAATTTAATTAGTAAATAAATTATAGATTGAATTTGGAATATAATAACACTTGAACGGATTAAATTGGAATTCGTTATAATATTTGGGGGCAAATTATAGTAATTAAGAAATTTAAAATGATGTAATGGATATTTTGAGAAAAGTTTAATTAAATAAATAAAATAATAATAATATTTTTATATATATAAACAATATACATATATATATGTAATGAGTGAGGAGAGAGAGAGAGTTTGAGGGTGAGGCGGTGGGGCCTCTCTTTTACACTTCCTCATTTTTAAAAGTAACCCTCACACACACTTTACACTTTAAACACACACACACTCATATCTATATACACACCTTTGCACACACAATTACGGAAGAAACTGAGGTAAGATTTTATATTTTAATTTTTATTAATTTATATAATTATATTATTTAATTAGTCCGTTTACTAAATATTGTTTATATTGAGCGATATACTATTCTATCGGAGTATTTTATGATTTTGGCTATTTAAATTAGTGTCAAATTAAATATCACAATTGCTATAAAAATGATATAGTTGGCTAATTAAAATATTAGAGTTGTTAGATTTAATTATTACTATAGTTAATTTACACAATTCCATCGGAATGATTATCAAATATGTAATTCTATGTATTATTGCTTAATTAAATTTTATAGCAACGGTAAATTGACAGAAAATTCATAGAAATACTTCGGATGTTATATTTTAGAAATATTATGTTATTAATTAGGGAAAGGAGGTTTCAGTGGTAATATATTTTACGAATGTTATTAAAAATGATAGTTATAAATATATAAGGGGTTTGATTAAGTGAATTCTTATGAATTATTTGGTAAATTAAATATATTGATTATACGTAT
>NC_026152.1:5269626-5331342 GCF_000512975.1 Sesamum indicum
TGAAATTGTTACTATGTGGTATGTGATGGTAATGTAGAGATATGCGGGGTATGATTATGTGATAATCATATAATTGATTGTTGATGAAATCTAATTGGGAGTTGTTATTGAGAAAGTGATTATTATAAAGAATAGAATGACGATCGTGAATGGAAATAAAAGATGATGCTTACCTAGTTGGGAACACAGTCAATGGTTTATGAAATTGTGATTGATGATAATGTGATTGGTAATGAGATATGAAAAATATACGATTTAAGCTAGGTACCATGGCGCGTAGGGTACCGGGGTATTCCGGGGCCGATTTAAGCTAGGTACCATGGCGCGTAGGGTACCGGGGTATTCCGGGGCAGCAGGGAATATCCTGTGCTGGTAGCTACACACTGGGGTGGTGTGGGGATACCATGTTGTTGTGATGTCCTGTGCTATATTGCTACATAGCTGGAGTAAAAGAGTGTGGGGATATCACACAACGGGTATCCTGTGCTGTATATGATATGATGATGGCCGGCGAAACCATTGACTGATGTACTCCAGCTAGAGTAAGTGGGGCCCTTAACTAATAAATGATAACGAATGAATATTATGTCGTGGGTTGATTTACAGCTGTGAGTATGTATTGTTGCTTATATCTGATGTTGCTGTATGACGAATGATTGTTGTCGGTATGACTGCATGTATGTGAATCTTTGTTTGTATATATATATATAAATTGATCAACTATACTTATTGAGTAGGCAGCTCATTCCTTGCCACGTACTTTTCAGGAGATAGGTCACACTGATTAGCCACATTGGACTTTGAGCGGTGCCGTCGTCTTTATTAGGTGGGTCAGCCGTGACTTCTGAAGTCAGAGTTTTGATTATTGGGTTGTTAAATATTCTGGTCTTTTGTCGGGATTTGTATTTTAAGTTGTGGTATGATATTCCTTGAGGTTATGTACATGAGGACATCTAGTAGGGGTAAATTTGAACTTTTGGTGATATCTAATACCTTTTGTGGTATATATATTATGTTGGTAAATTAGAATTTATTTTACGAGTTGAAAGATAATTACTTATAGAATGAGTTCTGATTAAAGTAAGGATAAATTAGTGATAATTAGATGTAGCGAGTAGGGGGTGCTACAGTTTATTTAACACTGTTATTGTTAGATCTGTACTTTATTCTTTATATTGATTTAGATATATTTGTATTATTGGTCTGCAATTATTTAAGGTAATACATTGGATTTTATATGAAATGTATCCATGTCTTACTTATCTTTTTTTTATATGAATTGTATCATGTCTGACTTATTTTTCCTTGTTTATCCTCGGTCTACAAGTGTAGAAACAGTCAGCAATACTGGTGGCCCCTCATGCACTCAAGAATCAGTTCAAGGCACTCAACAATCTTCAAAGGTGAATATTATTTATTTTACTTAAGTACAATTAATAGTTTAGCATTTCTTATACTGCGCTCATGTAGCCAAGCCTCATGCACATAACATAATGCCATGTCACTAAGTACCAACATCGAACTGGTGCTTCGAATGTTTTTGTGTGTATGCATCTTCGATTTTTCTTTGTGAATTAGGATTTTGTTATTGTGAAAGAATCTAATCTGGCCTCTTTTTCAAATATAGTTCTATAGCTCTACTGTAAATTTCAATGTGTATTAATCTTCTATTTATTCGATGACAGGCATACATTGACTTTGAGATATCTGAGGCTGAATATGAAAGAACTAGAGCACTTTATGAGAGGCTTTTGAACCGCACAAAACATTTGAAGGTGTGGATTAGTTATGCCAAGTTTGAGGCATCTGCTATGGATGAGGGCTTGCAAGAGTTAGACTCGCGAGAAAGTGATTATGAGCAAAAGAGAAAATGCCTTCAGCGAGCTAAAGGTAAGAAATGAAATCCTGCACGTGTTATTTCATTATTGTAGTCCTTATACCAGTTGTTCTCATTCTTTGTTTACTTCATGGTAGTGAACTAGACCTCACAAATTTTATGTGCTCATGAGCTGTGTTTGAAAGAGCCCTTAGCTACTTCAGAACTTCTGCCACTGAATCGAAAGAGGAAATAATGACAATGCTTTTGGAAGAATGGTTGAACATGGAAAGCAGCTTTGGCGAAGTTGGTGATGTTGATTTCGTCCATGCTAAGCTGCCAAAGAAACTCAAAAAGAGCAGGCAAATAGAAACTGAGGATGGTCCAACCGGGTATGCATTTGACCTTCATCCCCCCCTCTCCTCGCCAACTATTGTTTTAGCCTATATTCTTTTGGCTTTTGTCCCTTGTAATTAATAAAAGAAATTTTTTGTTCTTATAAACCAAGGCAAATAAAGTTAATGGGCCATGGTTTTCTTTCTTTCTTCTTTTTTTTTTCTTTTTTAGGTGTTGTGTTTGTTCTGTGGACTTATATAGACTTAGGCATAGATTCTATACTTGAAGAAATCTCTCTTGGTTGATTTGTGGTGATCCCTCCGCAACTTTTGAATTTGAACTTGTTTTGCCATTAGTTGTCAGAGTTCTGCGAAATAGAGTTACTTTCATGAGTTTGCCTTAAGATACACGTTGTGTCTATTTTTCTCCTATTACAGTATATGTGCTATATACATTAGAACTGAGATTGTATATCTATTGAAGCTCATTGAAACTAAACTGTTGGCGGCGGTGACCAATTCTGATATTGCAATAACCTGCAGGTGTGAGGAGTATATCGACCATCTTTTCCCTGAAGAAACACAGACAACAAATCTTAAGATTTTGGAAGCAGCATATAAGTGGAAGAAGCAAAAGATTGCTTCTGATGATGATTAGTTAGATAACATGAGTCGGCATTGATCGAACTTTGTTGATATCGTTTGGTGATAATGTCATTCTTTCCTTTTTGAGTTTCACATCCTGTACCCTTCTGGTCTTGTATGTATGTGTCTGTTGCCTTCTGTTATACAAGTTTCTCAAACTGCTGGAGAGCAATTTGGTTGTATTTGTATCACACACTCCACTTTTCTTTTCTTTTGATTCTTTTCTTTTTTTTTCCCAGCCATAGAATTAGCATAATAGAGGTATGGACTTATAAGTTTTACTTTCATAGTGTACTTTAAGCAGCTTGTAGTGTTTTGTTTGCTTTTTTAGCGCAATCTGTTGCATTTCATGGATTCACTTTTAAGCTGCTTGTGAGGATGTCATAGGAATATTGTTATTCATGTGGATTATTTATTACCATTATTTCTTTCTCAGTCAAGGGGCCTTAAGGGTTAATGGATTTTTTCTAGGCTGGTCATAGCAAATCTGTCAATGGAACAATCCAATAGTTCGACGTCTGCGACTGTAGAGCAGCAAAGGTTATTCCCTTCTCTTAATTTCTGGAGATGTGTAAGTAGTTGGATGTGTATATGATGATATCATAGATGAATTGTCAAGGGATTTTTTTCCTTTTCATTATGTTGCGCTATAAATTCTTTGTTGGTTTTTGGGTTAATTCGTTATTATGTTGCAAAGAATTTTGTGTTGGTTTATGGATTATATCCAATGCTGAGCTTAAGAGGCCAAACCCTGTATACAGGAACTAGTATGTATGATTTGGATTGATATGCGATATTCATCCAAATTTGATGTTGGAACTTTTCATTTCTTTCAACTTCTGCATGGGATGATCATATGTGTCGTCTGCATGTTATCTTAGTATTTAGGGCTAGTTTATTCATATGTTGTCTCAATTATAATTTATTTTTGTTACCTTATATTATTTCCACTTTTTAAATGCCTTTTTAATGAATTCTAAAAAACTCGTCTATGACTTTTTTCATTACATGTAAGTTGCTCATTTCTATTTGTTGCTCTACAAAAGCCCCTACGTACTTTGAAATTTGGCGCCATTTTAGTTTTTAAAGTGTAGAGTCCAAATTTGTTAATTATCATTTTTTTAATGCTTTTTTGGGGTAAAAATTATAATCCATGGATATGAACATAATACGATACGGACATAGTGACACGTAAAATTTTAAAAAATTAGGACACGCACAGTATTGACACAGTATATATGAATATATTTTTTATTGTATTATTTTTAATTTATCATAAAATTAAAATATATAATATGAAAAATATCAAGGTAAAGCATAACATAAGTATGTTTTACATCTGAGTTCTCAACTAAATGTGATTTAAAAAATATACATAGTTGTTTTGCATTAAAATGTATGTAATGAAAAACTTTTAATAATCCAAGTTAATTAAATCATTATGATCATTCCTCGAATTTTTAGTAATTTTATTAAAAAAGATTTAATTTTGAGATGCGTTGAATTATTCTTTTCCTTTTTTTATGAAGCTTATAACTCTTTTTTTTAAAAGTAAGATTAAAAATAAAAAAAACATGTAGCTTTTATTAAAATGTAATTTTTTTTATAGAAATCAATTTTGAAAGTGTTATTGTAGAAACAATCACATTTCCACCAAAAAAAAGAAATTTAATTTGTTTAACCACATAATCAAAACAAACGAGCATTTAAAATCAATATATTTAAAATCGCACTGAAGATTGAATTGAATAATTTAATGGGTTAATTGTGTAACTGGTTAGATTCGATTAGAAAAATTAATTGACCCGAACTATATTCTATATATATATACCAAGTTAATACATTTTATATATAATTAATTAACTTTGTCAAAAGAAATAATAATTAAAAATTAAAGACCAATTACTAAATTAATAACAAAGATGTGTTGATTCACACGTTTCGAACAAATTCATTTCACATTTCATATTTATTTTGAGAGAGAGAGATATACAAAAATAATAATAATTGAAAAAAATACAAGAATATTTTTAAAAATTTGCCGGTAAAAACCCCTCAATCCACCGGTAAATCAAACAAAAGAAAAAATCCACCCCTCCTGAAAAACAAATCCACCGGTAAAAACCCTGAAAAAATCACCTCCTAATCCCACCATTTTACCGTCTCCTCGCCCCTCCATCCACCCATTCTCAGCCTTTCACTCTCATTTTCGCTTCTCACCCAAAATAACATAGGAGTGAAAACCCTCAAAACCACAGCCAGAGAGGGGAAAGATCAGCAGACAGGGTCTTGGAATTTGGGGTTTTTGCTCCGAGTGATTAACGCTTTGGAGGGGGTTTTGCAATTTGGGGTTTTTTCTCTGAGTGATTAACGTTTTGGAGGGGGTTTTGCAATTTGGGGTTTTTTCTCCGAGTGATTAACGCTTTGGAGGGGGTTTTGCAACTTTCTGTGAGATGCAACGACAGAGGTAGCAGGTGGCGGACACAACACAGAGAAATCCAAGAAAGAAAAATCCCGCTGGTAAACCAAATTCTTGTCTAAATAGTGCTGATTTCATGATTCTGTGTTAAGGATGCATATATAGGTTTCTTGTACACAACAATTCGAGCACCTTTTGTATGGTTATTTAATTCTTGACTTCTTATAGTTAAAGACGTATTTAACTTGATTACACAAAGGAAGAAATGGTACAACTTTTAGAGGTCTAAAGGTTATTTCTATTCTTGTCTAAGATTCTTGAAACATTATCTCTAATTTTCTGTAAATTTAAAGAGGTAAGAGTTTAATAAACTTTATTTTCAATGTGTTCTTTTTCTTTCTCAGGTTGATGGTGTTACTCATATGTTTGGCCATTTTGTAAATGTTATGCACATATCTTTATGTGGTTACTTTATAACACATGTGATTAGCTGTTGCACTAATTAAGTTTCGTTAATGGCAAATGTCTGGTCCATCTTAGTCGAATGCCGAAGTATTGTACATGCAGTTGTTTAAATAAATAAATCACATATTAGCTCGGCCAAACATCCTCTATTTAGTGCCTCATCTTCTCAGTAGGACATGAAGAGTACATTTAGTGCATTGATTATAATAAGATTAATTAGTCGTTTAACTTTTCTCATGCAATGCTCCCATTATGGTTCTAAGCCTGGATATACTTTTGATCATAAAAGAAATATGGTTAAACTGAAATAGACCATCTTCTGTAATTTGTTGACTTGCAGCCTTTTTTCAATAATAAATCTGTACCTAAGTTTTCTATGCGGTGCGGCAGATTATCCATGCTTGTTTTTAGAAATCAAGTATTGGGATAGATAGAGTAAAAATAATTGCATACAAATAGTCATAGTTTTTTAATGAGCACCCTTTGTATGCTTTCCATAACTTACTGTTTCTCTAAGTTACTCTTTTTTTCTTGATTGCTGCCATCATGACTTACCTTCTCATGAAGTGATCTTAACTATGCTTTCTTGACTTACTTTGAACTTTTACAGCTTGTATCTAAAGACGATTGCTTATAACGAATTTTCATTTGCAAAGATTTGGCCGATGGCTGTCCAGTTTAAATACGGCAGTTAAATATTGACCGGCAAGGCGTGTTTTGGAGTCGGCAATTAGCATAGCTCCCAAAGATAAGGTGTGACATAAGATGATGTATAGCAACTTTATTCCTCATTTGATGTTCTTTTGGTGGTTTTTTCTTGAACTGTGTTCTATTACAAACAGATATTTAAGAAGTACGTCGAGATAGAGCTGCAACTTGGTAATATAGAACGATGCAGGAAGCTGTATGAAAAATACTTGGAGTGGTCACCAGAGAACTGCTATGCATGGAGCAAGTTTGCTGAGTTGGAGAGATCCTTCGCGGAAATTGAACGAGCCAGAGCTCTTTTTGAGCTTGCAATTGATCAACCTGCGCTAAACATGCCTAAGCTGTTATGTAAGGTATTTGATCATTGCGTCGCCCAAACTTGAAGGGTGTTTTCTGCTCTCTCACTCACACTATGTTGACACTTCGGTTCGATGCTAGCTTCCATCAAAATGGATCAGTGGGTGGCAATAATTTATTTTACCGGTTCATTATATACGGGTTTATTCTATCTAACTCAAGTACTTACTTCAAACTTTGTCCCGATATATATTAGAAAAAAACATGGTTCTATTTTCTCTCTGCATCTACTGTGCTCATATAGCCAAGCCTCATGCATATAATGCCATGTCACTAAGTACCAACATCGAACTGGTTCTTCGAATCTTTTTGTGTGTATGCATCTTCGAGTTTTTTCTTCGTCAATTAGGATTTTGTTATTTTGTAAGTATCGAATCTGGCCTCTTTTTAAATATAGCTATATAGCTCTACAGCCTCTGCTGTAGATTTAATGTATCAAATCAATGTGTATTGATTTTCTATTTATTCGATGACACGCATATATTGATTTTTAAACATCTGATGCTGAATATGAAAGACGAGAGGCTTTTGAACCGCACAAAACATTTGAAGGTGTGATTAGTTATGCGAAGTTCGAGGCATCTGCTATGGATGAGGGCTTGCAGGAGTCAGACATGCGTGGAAGTGATTATGAACAAAAGAGAAAATGCCTTCAGCGAGCCAGATGTAAGAATGAAATCCTGCAGATTTGTTATTTTCGTTATTGTAATCCTTGGGCTAGTTGTTCTCATTCTTAGTTTACTTCATGGTAGTGAACTTGGCCGTATATACCTGCTTTTCCTTGAAAGCCAATTGTTGATGTGCTATTGCTCTTCTGAGTGGAAAGTCCCAACTGCAGTGACCAGGCTTGGTTGTCTATTAATTGAACTGGGCTCCTGTAGAGAGGAAAAAAACACAGAACTCCTATTAGGAGATTTGATCTATATGAAGCGCATACCAGAGGGGTCTATAGAAAAGATGTCAAGATATTGATTCACTGTTCCATATTATTAAATATATAATAGTTCATGCACTTTGATACTAGGAATTGGACAATGTTTCTTTGTTACTGGACAAATGGAATTCTTATCTGGAACTCATTATTTTGTAGATGGAGCCAATCCGAAACTTATTTGCCCCTTCTTTAGCCAGTATTAGAATGCTTATTCATGTTCATTTTCTTTTGAATCATATTGATATTCTTCTGGCAGCTGTTATACTGCTGCTTGTCATAAAATTTGGGTTTTTCCAGTACCCTGTAGGCTCTTGTACTTCATTTCAATCTTGGAGATATGGTCTTTATTTGGTCCTTCAGCATATTGCCTTCATCTTTTGATGATTGCTTGCTAAAGAATATTTTGTATTTGATATCCAGAAAACCTAGCCATTATTATAGCTTTTATCTTTAAGAATGGGAGGAATAGTAACTTAAGTATGTACAATCCATGTGAATTATATGGGATGAATATGGCTAGTTATCAGATCCGCAGTTGAGAAATGCAGTTCCTGCAATGCAGAAATGCTGCTGATGGTTTTTCCATCCTAGAATTTTAGCAGGCAGAGATATGCTCAGCAGCATGAATTGAGAGATTTGATGCACTGACTAGGATTCCGAAACGCAGAAATAAATACTTTTGCAATAATATGGAAGAAGTTTATACTGTAAATTTCACAGCATGTCTATACAACAATCATTTATTATACCTTCCATAGGTAGTCATACTACATTACAACTTTTGAAATGACTAATCAGCTTGTGAAATGGGTAGGTGTACATTTCTGTATGATAATTCCACATTATATAAATTTCCAATTTTGTTCGACTCCAACAAAGTAACCCGTCCCATTATTGCAGAGTGCTGCTCTAGGACCAAAGGATTTGCTTAAGCGATCACATGAGATCGATTATTTGCACAGCTAAAGCAAGAAAGGCAGGATAGAGCAAGGTTTCAAGGCAAAAGTTATGCTGAGGTGATCCCGTTACTTATATGCAGTATATGTTGTAGTTTTAGTTTGTGATCTTCTTGAAGGTAAGTTTTGCAGTTCTCATATGTAGAAAAATTTTCTATGGTTAAATTCATCTATTCTTTTAGTTTCTTTAGCTCATCATTTCTAGTTAATACATGCTGACAATAGAATAAGATTAGAAAGAGGTGCAAAGCTCTACAAAAAATAGTTACTTGTTTCAGAAAAATAAATGAAGATTTGAGTGACTTGTGCTCTATACAGGTTATGAGATATTACTCCTATCGCATTAGATTGACTTGAATGACAATCTTTCTTGTAATAAAGTAACAAGAAATTAGAGCCTATTATTCATTGTGACAATAGAATTAGATCAGCCAGGGAATTGCTCTGTTGGAATGTGGATATGTGGGGATTCAAAATTTTTATTTGGCGGTTGACAGTTTTTATTGAACACCGATTTTGTGAAGGAAGTTGGTGTGTCTTGAGAAAAAATATGCGAATTATCTTGTGGTAGAACTTGAATTTTCTGAATGTTGTCTTATTATATCCCTTATATTATTAGGATATTTTGGTTTAAGTCGTGATAAGTAGGAGAAACGAGCACTAGTGGCATATAAAAAAAATAAGTTGCATGAAGTGTGTTCCATTGACTGCATCAAATAAACAATGTTCAAGAATCAACACAAAAGCCCTTTGTGTGAGCTTTTGTACCTAAGCACTTCCATTTAAATAGTGCTGCTACATCTTTTTTGATTGAGGGCATCAAACATAGTGTGTCCATTCTAGAACTTGCTTGTGTAATACATTTTGAGTCCACATTCTTGTAAGATTGTAGTATGAAAGTGATAAGGGCACTTAGGAAAACCCCATTAACCTGAAAACAGCCTACCTTGACTTCACGCTTAGAAAACTCATTTGAGCCTTGACTTTTCTTTTCTTGGTTAAACCACAATATAAGCCAAATTATCCCCTTCTTTGTTATTTCCTCAAGTGACTTTTGAACCCATTCAAGGGATGTTTCCGGCTTGGTTGCTTGTAAATTGACATGAAAATGAGTGAATGAAATGATTCAAGCAGTATACAAGGGTCGCGTTCCTAGCCCCAAGGAAAAAAAAGAAAGAAATGAAAAAGAAATGAAAAGAAAGAAGAAGAAAAAAGAAAAGAAAAAAAAGAAGAAAAAAGAAAAGAAAAGAAAGAAGAAGAAAAAAGAAAAGAAAGAGGAAAAGATTCAGAAAAAGAAAGAAAAGAGAAACATGAAAGAAAGAAGGAAAAAAAAAAGAAAGAGGAAAAGGTTCTAAAAAAGGAAGAGAAACAGAAACAGAAACAGAAACAGAAAATGAAAAGTTTGAGTAGTTTGATTGTTCATATCACTTGAATCGATTTGAAGGGAAATGAGCTTGGAAGGATGAGCAACTAGGTCGGCTTCACTCCTTTGAATTAATAAGCCACATTCGACCTTTGTTTTTCCACACCTTGTCCTAAACCCCATTACAACCCATGGAAAGACCCTTTGATTCATGCATCAATTCGAATTTCTTTGGTGGAGGAGATTTGATTCACAAGCAAGCCTATGGTAATGACATGCTATGTATTGATTTGAGTGGAACCCAAATTCTCAAACACTTTTGAGTGATTAGAGTGATACCCTTGTGAGAGTGTTGAGACTTGTTTCATTTGATTTTGATAAAGTCAATGGAATACTTGTGTGTTGAATGTTGTGCTACAAGTGCTTGTTCTCAATATTGCTATCCCTTCTTAAACTATTAAGTCATGTTAGTCTAGGGGATATACTTGACTGACAGGAAAGGAAATTTGAGACTTGCTACTTGGATAATTCGTGAATTTTGATTGAGACATGCTTGAGGGTAAGCATAGTTTCAGTGTGGGGAATCTGATAAAATATATTTCGACGCTCCTATGGGTGCATATTTCGAGTAATTGGAGTGGATTTTATTGTGTATGTCAGTGTTGTTGAGTTACCCCAATTTCCTAGAAGATGGGAGTGTAAGGTAGGTGATAATGTTTTACACATCACAATTTGAAGTTATAAGAGCCACATTAAATTCTTGTGTTATTGGGCTAGGTGGATTTTTGTCTAAAGTTCAAAGCTAGCATATCTCATAATTAATATTGTGTTGTCGTTTTCATCCCTTGTATTTGTGTTCCTTATAATTAATTCACTAATGGGATCAAGAGAAGCATTTAGGTACATACTACTTTCCTATTCCTTTTGTCAATCTAGGAGTCCATTTTTATTTCACCCAAAACACTAAGGTGGAGTTAATCTTAATTGGTTAAATCGCTGCACAAAGAGAATTGCATGAGATTACAACAAAATGTCGAAACCGCTATGGTCCTCTTGGATGATATGTTAAAATTGATTGTACTATTTCTGATAGTGCATATGCTAAAATCTTTCAATATACAACCTCGAGAGTTCATGGCCTCTGCCATTTTGGGCGGTCTGAGTTGGCTTCTTCAAAACCAAGCTTCTGGAATTCATAATTAGAATGGCATGTGGTGACGTTTTTGAGAACTTTGCAGTCTCTTTTTCCAAGCATAAAGACAAAAGGTAAATTGTCTTTTTTCCTTCATGTTTATAAAAATAATTTCTCTTTTCTATCTTTTTACATTATGATTTTCCATTATTTCGTTCTATTAGATGCATTATTAATTAAAATTACATGTAAACTCTGCAATCTTATTTTATAGAATGAATCTGCTCGTGTGGTAGACACTGTGCTCTTCTGTGCTTGGGCTCAGGTCGAAGTTTGTCGCTTTTACCATCCTCTGACAACAACATTGCAACCACTCGATAGGACTTGGCAGGGAATCAAAACACTTGCTGAACTAAGGATGAAAAAAACCTTCCAAACAAGGATTCACTTTACACGGTGAAAACATAACTACTTTCTTTCCTACTCCAACCTTAAAAAAGAAATAGAAATGGATCAATACACAAATTGAGTGGTACTACTACAGGTAGATTGTATTTTTAATTGGTGATTTTAAAATATTTATTCTTTAATATGTTTTGTTATTTATTAAAGTTTTAGCTTTAGTATTTTACATTTATGCTCCATGCACAACTTTATAATTAAATGTTATCATATGTAGACTAATAAGATAATTTTTTTTATTAAATGCTATTTAGTGTTATTCACCTCGTTAATAAGTTTTAATTGACTTAAAAAATTAGAACTGCTAGTAGTCGTCTTTTCAGTTAAAAGCTACTAAAATTTTATTTAGGTGGTAGTAGTACTATCGTTTTTTAACTAATTCTCATTTATTAATAAAAATAGTCCTTAAGGGTATAAATGTCTTCTCACACTTTTATCTATGTAGGGTAAAGGAATTTATGATTATTAGATAGTTTATTTTCTATTAAAACTTTGTCTCTTGACAAATTTTTATTTGTTATTAAAAATAGGATTAAGTTATCATTCATTGTTTTTATGTATAATAGGGACATAGATTACTTGATTTTATTTGATCAAAATATTGTTCATACTCTGTGCGTTTGATCAAAATATATTATAAAAAATGGAGGTAATCCTTTTATCTTTTGATGACTCCTTTATGCATTTTGTTATTAAGGTCGGTATGTTTCTTCATCGTTCTAAAAACAAACTCTTGTTTGCAGTTTCTGATTTATTGTCTTTGCTTTCCGGGTGTTAGCTGATACATAATTGAACATGTGTACAAGTTTCTGAATATTTGTGCCTTCAGCATGTTTATGAAACATGACATTTCCTTTGATGATTTTGCTTGTTTGCAGCTTCTGATTTATTACCTTTGCTTTCCTGGTGTTAACTGATACATAATTGATCATGTGTACATGATTCTGCATTATGGAGTAGGTGGATAATATATTTTTCACAAATGTAATCAATAACTTAACATACTTATATTTCCTTTTGAATATATCAGATGATACAAAACCATAACAATGTAACTGTTAGTGATGGTAAGAGACCCTAATTTGAAGGTATGTGGTAGTTTTTGATACACTACAGTTGGAAGTTATAGGAGTCAGATTCAACTATTGTGTTATTGTGTTTGGTCGATTTTTTGCCTAGATTGTTATGGTACACATTTTCATCAGAACTGGGATTGATGTGTTTGAATCCTTGTATAGATGTTAGAAAGATTGTGCTACTTCTGGAGTGTTCATGGCCTCTACCACTCTGGGCCGTGTGAGTCGGCTCCTTCATAAACAGGCTTTTGTAACTCATAATTGGAATGACATGTAGAGAGGTTTCGGATAATTTTGTAGTCTATTTTACCAGCATAAAGACAAAAGGTACGTGCTTTGTGGCATTGATTGTCTATTTCTGCATTGTGGTATATAAAACTGTTTGTGTTCAACACGTTGCTGCCGGACTTTCTGAATTTGTTCAGATGTTGAAACTCTATTGTTGCTCTCCATTCTTCAGCTTTTTGGTGCTTAGGTTACACATTCTACCAAAATACAACCTTGTAAGAGTCCTAGGTTGTTCCAAAAAGAGTCCTAGAATGTAAGATGATGATTGCTAGGTTGCTAAAAAAAAAGACCCACGTATTCCTCCTTTTCCCCCATACATTGTAAAGCTATTAAAATTATTACTCTATTCTATCTTTTTACATTATGATTTTTCAATATTTTCATTCTGTTAGATGCATTATTAATTAAAATTACATGTTACTTAGCAATCTTATTTTATAGAATGAATCTGCTCGTGTGGTAGACACTGTACTCTTGCGTGCTTGGACTCAGGTCGAGTTTGTTGCTTTTTACGATCCTGTGGCAACAACATTGCAACCACTAGATAGGACTTGGCAGCAACGAAAACACTTGCTGATATAAGGATGGAAAAAACCTTCCAGTGTTAGTCAATCAGGATTCGGTTTACTTATAACTCCTTTTCTTTCCTACTCCAACCTTTAGAAAGAAATGGAAATGGATTAATAAACAAATTGAGGGGTACTTCTAAATTCTAATAAAGGAAGATTGATAACTTTTTATTGGTGATTTTATAATATTTATTCTTTAACATTTTTTGTTATTTGTTGAAGTTTTAGCTTTACGATTTTATGTTTGTGCTCCATGCACAACTTTATAGTCAAATGTGATAAATGTAGACTAATAGGATAAAAGATAGATAGTATTAATCACCTCTTTAATAAGTTTTAATCCGTCTTTTCGTTAAAAACTACTAAAATTATATTTAGGTACTACTATCCTTTTATAATTAATTCTCATTTATTATAAAAATAGTCCTTAATGGTATATATCTTCTCACACATTTATCTATATAGTTTAAATCAGGTAGTTTCTTTTCTTTTTTTTTTTTTAAAAAATCAGGTCTTATTTATTATTAAAAAAATTATTAAGTTATCATTAACAGCTTTTGTATATAATATAGACATAGATAACATGATTTTTTTCATCAAAATATTGTTCATTACTCTACTTTGGATCCAATATCAGAATGGAGGTAATCCTTTTATCTTTTGGTTACTTCTTTATTCATTTTGTTATTAAGGTGAGTATGTTTCTTCTTCGCTCTACACAAAACTCTTGTTTGCACTTTCTTATTTGTTGTCTTTGCTATTCGGGTGATAGCTACATAATTGATTATGTGTACAAGTTTCTGAATGTTTGTGCCTTTAGCGTGTTTATGTAGTATGGCATTTCCTTTGATGTTAAGTTAAGGTATGTGATACTTTTTGACATTACAGTTGGAAGTTATAGGAGTCGGATTCAACTCATGTGTTATTGTGTTTGGTGGATTTTTGTATAAGCTTTATGGTAACTCTTTTTTGCCAGAACTGGGATTTTTTGTATCATTGTATAGATGTTAAAAAAGATTGTACTACTTTTGAGAGTGCATACGCTAAAATCTTTCAATTGGTAGCCTAGAGAGTTCATGGCCTCTACCATTCTGAGCAATTTGAGTTGGCGCCTTCATGAATAGGTTTTTGTAATTCGTAATTGGATTGGCATGTGGAGAGGTTTTGGATAATTTTGTAGTTTCCTTTACCAGCATTGCCTTGTGGCATTGATGGTCTATTTCTGCGTTGTGGCATGTGAATTGTTTGTGTTCAACACCTTGCTGCCTAACTTTTTGAATTTTTCAAGTGTTGAAACTCTATTGCTGCTCTCCATTCTTCAGCTTTTTGGTGCATGAGTTACACATTTAACCAAATATAACCTTGTAAGAATCCTAGGTTGTTCCAAAAAGAGTCCTAGTATGCAAGATGATGAATGCTAGGTTGTTCCAGAAAGTGTTATGTTTTTACAATATGATCTTCCAATATTTTCATTCTGACAGATGCATTATTAATTAAAATACATATATATTTTTACCAATCTGATTTTATAGAATAAATCTACTCGTGTGGTAGACATTATGCTCTTGCGTGCTTACTAATGGTCAAAGTTCCTCATTTTACCACCTTCAGACAAAAGCATTGCAACCCCTAGATAGTGCAGGGACTGAAAACAATTGTTCAAAGAAGGAGGGAACAAAACCTTCCAGTCAACAAAGATCATGTTACAAGGTGAGCACATGAGAACATCCTGTTATCACTCTTTTTATTCCTTCTCCAACCTTAAGAAAGAGACATAATTTGGTTAATATACAAATGGATATTTTCATTTATTTCTATTGCTTTCTCACCATCCATTTTCTTTCTTTTTGCTTTAAGCCTATTGGGGGAAAGTTTAATTCATTTATTACATTATTAATATTTATACAGGATTGACTTGTTTTGAATTTTAGATAGAAAAATTGATATTTTATAATACTTAATGGTTCATGCATAACTTTATATCCAAACATTGTCATACGTTTTTTTATAAAAAAATATAGTATTTTTCACCTTTTTTTTCTTATGTTTGAATTCACTTAAAAAGTAGAACTACTAAATAGTCGTATTTTTAGGTAACTATACTGGCCTTTTATAAACAATTCTCATTTATTATTAGAAATAATCCTTAAGTTTATAAATGAATTTTTAACACTTGTATTTATATCTTTAACAACAAACCTCTATTTAGTGTTATCTGCATAATTTAAATATTTATTATTAATCAAATGCAAGAGACGATTGGGTCATTTGTTCATTTGTATTTTGCCCCCGATTTTTAATAATTAAAAATCTCTTTATTTTTTATGTGCATAGAAGATTAGTTGAAATATCTAATAGTAAAAGATTTTTAATGCTTATTTATTTTTGTTAATCTTAATTGAAATTTAGTCTTAGGAAATATATATCTTATGCCAATTTATTTATCACTTTTCTATTTATATCTTTAACAAAAACACGTTTCTATTTAATGTTATCTGTATAATTTAAATTTTTATGATTAATTTAAATGCTAGAGACTGTAAGAAATCATTTGCATTTTGTCTCTAATCTGTTTATAAAGGAATAATTTCAATTTGGGGTTCCAATGTTTAGATCTAATTTATGTTTTGATTGACAAAAAGTTCGGGCGGTGAGGATCGGACATGGGAAAATGCTTAAATTATCTTCGGAAATATCAAAAAATAAAAGATTTTTATTTTAAGTTTAATCTTAAGAAAATGTATTTTTTTGTGTATTTGTTCATCACTTTTCTATTTATATCTATAACTAGATGAATTACAAAAAAATTGGGGACTAAAGTTGATGAGCGTCAAATAAATTTAGTTTTAAGAAAAATATATTTTTTTTATACTTATATATTACTTTTTTATTTATATTTTTAACAAAAAAAACTCATTTTTATTTAAGTTTATCTTCATAATTTAAATTTTAATGCAAAGTATGGGATCATTTGCACTTTGGCCCCAATCTTTTTATAAAGGAATAATTTCAGTTTAGCCCGCTATATTATTTTTTCTCCCATGTTTGGATTCTATTATTTTTAAAAGAGATGATTTTATATTTTGGTTTAAATTAAGGACTTTGATTCTCATGTTCGGACCTCATCAATTTTGATTGATTACCTGAGAGGGCTCATTACAAAAAATATTTGGGAACTAAAATTGATGAGGGCAAATGCGCAACTTATTATTCAAAATTGAAATTATCCCTTTATCTTTTATGTAATAAGAGACTTTTAATACTTATTTATTTATGTTAATCTTAACTTATTTTTTTATAATTTTAGTCATATATATGTTTTTGCATGTTTATGTATCAAAATTTTAATTATAACAAAGAATCTTATTTCTATTTAATGTTATCTGCATAATTTAATTTTTTATTATTATTAAATGCAAGGACGTACTGAATCATTTGCACTTTACCCTCAATCTTTTTCATAGAGAAATAATTTAAATTTGCCCCACTCATTTCAAAAGATGGACATGTTTTAGAAAAGTAAATTTGTTTAAAGATATTTTTGCAAGTTAATAAATAACTAGTTAACAAAACAAAACCTGATTAATTTTAAGTTATATTTATTCAAGTTTATTTAATTAAATGAAAGAGAAGAAAAATAAATTAACTAATTTTTTATATACTTTGTATATAAAGGGAGTATCTGGAAATTGGGTGGTTGGAGCAAATACACGTTAATTGGTGAAGGATTGTTGTGTTCCAGCATTAAAAAATATTATTTCCTTTATTATTATTTCACTTGTTGTTTGTCATTAATAGTTATTTTTCCACACAAAAATAATAAATTTTATTTCGATTAGTATTTCATATTTATGTTTTTAAAAAATAAAAAATACATTTAATAAATATTTTTTGTAGTTATTTCAGAAGCAAAAGCTGACACTCTAAAACACTTTCGAAGAGTCAGAGGCCAAACACTCTCAAATTTTATTTTTGATTCCTAAATTATCGTGTAACGAATTTGGTGCGTATTTGTTTAAACAAATTTGGTAAGTTTGTATGAATTATAAATATTAGGTATTAAAAGCATGAACGTGAAAATTTGGAGACAAAAAAATGAATATAGAGACGAAAGAAGTAGTTTTATTTATTTTCAAAGGTATTTGTTTAAATTCAACTCATATAAAATTTTTAATAAGGTTACTGTAGTCATTATAAGAATCACTTATTCTTTTACAGATGTACTAGGAAAAATATTTCAATTAATTTATTATATTATAAATCATGTTTTCGATTTTGGTTATAATTTATACAGATTTGGTCCAAGATTTGATTGTAGGACCAATTACTATAAAAGTTTGTAAATATTAGGATTAAAAATTTGTGACAAGATATGTAATTCACCCATTCTTTTCAATTAAATAAAAAAAATTAATTTTATTTGTTTCAATTAAAAATATAGAAAGAATAGATCTATATGTTTCAATTAATATTATCCAACAATTATTTTCAAAGGTATTTGTTTTTAATTGCATATCATATATATATAATCATATTATATTATTATTTCGTTCCTATATAAGTTATTGCGCAAGGATTTGGTCTTTAATTTGTATATTTAGGGAAAATTACGTAATAACTCATGTGTTATGTTAAAATTATATAAAATTTATTTGTGTTAAATAAATAGTCATACAAGATCCTGTGAAATTTGAAATCCTGCAAAAAAGACCCCCTTCCTCCAAAACTAATGGAAGGTGTTAGAGTAGGGGTCTTTTTTTACCCTATTTCAGTTTTTTTAGTAGTACAATGGTCCAAAATACCCTTCTCTTCTACTACATATGCAACTTGTATATTATTAATTAAATTAAATTATTATTTAATTTGAATTTAGTTTAATATTTATTTATAAAATATAAAAATACCTAAAATTTCTATCAATTTTTTAACTTATATAAAATGTTATATTAAAACTATTAAATTATATTTAAATTAAACATTTAATATTTTTTTTTATTTTTAAATTTTATTAAATTAAATGCTTTACTAAATTATTATTTAATTTTAATATATTTTAATATTTATTTATAAAAATATACTAAATAAATGTAAAAATATTTTTTTCAATTTTTAAACTTATATAAAATATTATATTTAAATTAAACATTTAATATTTTTAAATTTTGTTAAATTAAATAATTTTAATTAATTTTTATTCTTCTCCATTGTCTTCTCCGACGCCAACGGTGATGAAAATTGATCTTGTTGGAATCGTCTCGACGAGAGAATCGAATGGTGGTAGTATCAATTCTGATTCGTCCAAAAGCCTGCAAAACGGCGGCGACAAATTTCACGACAGAAATAAATTTAAAATTTTTTAATTTCAGCAAAAATTTGATGAAAATAAGCAAGGTTGGTCTCATTTGAATCTTCAGGTTGAGGCGAGTCTAATGGTGGTGGTCCCAAGCCGGAATTCATCCGAACGACGATGAATAGAAGTCAAGAAGCTTTGACGGTCCTACTCGGAGCCCAGTCTTTCCGATCAATGAAAGTTCAAATTGATGGTTCGCCTTAAGGAGAGGATTCCAATGGTGTAAACTATGGCCAGAAATTCTTTCAAATGACGCAGGAATTTTAGAGGGAAGATTTTGAAAAAATAGTATATATAATATACATACGTTATATATAATGTATATATAAATATATATAAATAAAAAATATATTTAAATTACTTAAGATTTGGACCGTTTATTTTTTACATTCATCAATGATTGTTATAAAAAGGATATAACGGTCAATTTAGCAAAAATTTAACGTCATTAGAGTTTATCTAATGAAAGGGGAGAGTATGCAACATTTTGAAAAACATGGGTTTTTTTGCCTATTCTTTTAACACAGGGAGTTTTTAGCTAAATTTTGGGGTTTATGCAATTTTTTCGTATGTTTATTGTCAATTTATTCCAAAATTTGTTAGTATAACCAAATTTATAAGAATTTGTATAAATTAAGGATCAAAATCATGACACAAAAACTTTAGGAACAAAAATAAAAATAAAAATTTACACTCTTGTTTTTGTTCTGAAATAGCTAGCACTTTTTTTGTGTTAAAAAAAGCCAAAAATTTCGTCTGTAATTGCCCTTATATTGTATCTAAAATTACTATATTTGATTTTTTTTATTTTTTATTTTTTGTATTTTCTCTCTTCTAAAAATATAAATTCTTTTATTCTTAAATATATTTATATTAAGTATAAAAAATTACATTACAAAGTCTAATATACTTAATTTTGTTTTGAAATTTAGATAAATATTCAGCAATTATAATAATTATAAGTTATAAATTAATTTAAATATAATAATTATATAATTTTAAATCATAATTAACTAAAATATATATTTAAATTAATTTAAATACAATAATTATTATAATTATTTAAATTTATTCTTAATCAACTAAAATATATATTTAATTAACTGAAGTCGACGAGTTTAGTTGTAGTCACTTTTAGAACGGCGATGTCATCAAATTTAGGGCCGATGATGGGGTAATGTTGCCCCCGCTCTATCACCCCCATCTAGTCACCATTTCCCCATTTGGAGGGGTTGGGGTGGCGGTGGTTGTGGAGGTGGTGGGGTTTTTTTTTTACTTTTTTTTATATATAATTATATTTTTAATTATTTGTTTAATTTAAATTTTTTATTTTTAAAATCTCACAATTGAAATTAACTGATCAGATCTGGCAATCATTATTTAATAAATTCAACGGTCATTAAGATAAGAAATAATACATAATAAAAAAGCATCGCAGTCATATAAAAAGAAAAAACTAACGTCGTTGAGTCAATTTAACAGAAAGGACCAAGTAAACAATATTAATAAAATATAGGAGAATTTTTCGCCTATTTTTAAAGCGAAGAAGAGTTTATAACAAATTTTTTAAAACATCGAGAAATTTTAAGCATTTAAGCCCCTTCTTTAGACAACATAATTCACCCCTTATTTACAACAGTTATTCATTTTTTTCACATAACTTAAAATATCACCAATCATATTTTTTTATTGCCTTTTATAATTTTTCTGAATAAACATATTTATATAAGGAATAATTTTTATTTAATTCTTTAAGTTAAGACACTTAGTTCTCATATCTGGACCTCTTTTGGTCCCAAAACATTCTTGAAATCAATCATCTCCATCAGTGAGGAGGGAAAAAAACATAATTAATCCAATAAAAGTCTAAAATTGACAATTTCGATCGATTTTCTACAAATTTTTAAATAATAAAAGATTTTCAATGCTAATCTTAATTGATTCTCTTATAAATTTAGTCTATTTAATGTTATGTGCAAGTTATTAAGTGTTATCATTTTTTGCATTTTGTCCCCAATCTGTTCCCATGAGATTGCATATTTATTTATGTTTTTACAAAAGGATAATTTATAAATTGGAGACTTTTGGTCGGAGTCATCAATTTTGATCAATTAACTCAGAGTACTCATTACAAAAAACTAAAATTATCGTGCATACAATCAAATAATAAGAGATTTCTTTATAAAGCTTCATTTATTGTTATATAAATTTAATCTTAAGAAAATATATATATATATTTTGTGTATTTATTTATCACTTTTCTATCTATTACAAAAAATTTGGAGATTAAAATTGATGAGGGGTCGAACATGAGAAAAGTGCTTAATTTATTAAACCAAAACCAAAACTAAATAATATACTTATTGACTTTTGTTTTATACATTTAATTTTAAGAAAAATATATTTCTTGGCATATTTATTTACTTTTTACAATAAAAAATTCGTTTCTATTTAATCATAATTTAAATTCTAATGCAAGAGAAATTGGGCTTGCTCCCCTACCTTCAATTCTAGTCAAAATAAAGGAATTATTTCAATTTGGCCACTGTGTCATTTGTTTCCATGGTTGGACCTCACCAATATATTATACATTTATTTTGTGTTTTTAACTAAAATTATCTTAACTTATTATTTTATAATTTTAGCATTAAGGAAAATATATATATTTTTTGCATATTTATGTATTAATTTTCTATTTATAATTTTAACAAAAAATCTCATTTCTATTTAATGTTATTTGCATAATTTTTAATTACATGCAAAGAATTACGGGATTATTTGCACCTTGCCATCAATATTTTTATAAGGAGATAATTTTAATTTGGCTCGGGAGATAATTTATATTTTGATTTAAGGACTTTTGGTTCTCATGTTCAGACCTTTTATTAATTTTTTATTTATATTTTTAACAAAAATAAAGTCATTTTCACTTAGCATTTTTTTTATAATTTAATTTTTTTTATTATTAATAAATGCATCAGATGTATTGAATCATTTGCATTTTGTCCCCAACCTTTTTAATAAGTTAAGCACTTTTTGGTTTGCATGTTCGGATATGCGGATATATTTTTCCCAATACTAAATTTATGAAGAAATAAATTAAAATTAACAAAAGTAAATGAATATTAAAATTATTTAATATTTCAGTTAATATTCTATACATATAAAAAATAAAAAGATAAGTTTAATTTCGATTTAATAAAGTTAGCCTCATCAATTTTCTTCCCCAAATATTATTTGATAATTTAATTAATCTTACGAAACAAAAACATAAATAATCTCTTTATAAAAATATAAAATAAATATGTAACACATTAATGAGGTACAAACATGACAATAAAAGTTCTAATGGGCCAAATTGAAAATACTCCATTATAAAAAGCAAATGGTCCATGCATCTCTTGCATTAATTGATGATAAAAAATTTATATTATGAAAATAATATTAAATATAAATAAATACACAAAAATATTTTTTTTATGACATAAAAGAATAAATTAATGTCAACAAAAATAAATAAGTATAGAAATCTCTAAATAAAATCAAGTAATCTATGTCTATCTTATACATAAAAACTATGAATGATAACTTTGATACAATTTTTATTAATAAATAAAAATTTGTTAAGAGACAAAGTTTCAATTAAAAAAAACAAAAGAAGAAGAAAAGATCTGATAACCCTAAATTCCTTTAAACTACATAGATAGACATTTATACCCTTTAGGACTATTTTTATTAATAAATGAGAATTAGTTATAAAAGGATAGTACTACCTAAATATACTATAGTTTATTTTACTATAAAGTTGTCCATGGAGCACAAACATAAAATATTGAAGCTAAAACTTTAATAAATAACAAAATATATTAAAGAATAAGTATTATAAAATCACGTAAAAATTTATCACCTTTATTAGAAGTACCCCTCAATTTGTTTACTAATTCATTTCTATTTCTTTCTTAAAGTTGGAGTAGGAAAGGAAGGGAGTTAGAACTAGATGTTCTCACCATGTAAAGTGAATCCTAAGTTTCTTTTCCATCCTTAGGTCAGCAAGTCGTTTTCATTCCCTGCCAAGTCTATCTGGTTGCAATGTTGTTGTCAGAGGATGGTAAAAAGCGATGAACTTCGACCTGGGTCCAAGCACGCGGGTTGGGACTATAAAATCGATGATGCTTGGGCTTTGCGGCCAGGCTAGGAATTAAATTCGAGTTTGCGGCCGGGCTTGAAATGGAATTCGAGTTTACGGTCGGGCTGGGGGTTGAAAATCCCCTTCTTGTGGGTGCTAGCAGGCAGGGATTTGAGCTTGAGTTTTGTAGTTGGGCGAGGATTCAGAAATCTTAGCCTTGTGTTGCGTTGTGAATGAAAATCCCAGTCCCGCAATCTTTGAGGGCAGTGACCTTATTTTGTGCTGAGTCAAGAGAGGACTCTTTGCAGAGACGCTCGGTCCACGAGAGGCGTGGTTCCGATAGTTTGGGGCAACCGGCCCATGGGCGTTTAAGTTGGTTCAAGTGTGAACAACCGCAGCGGCGGGTATGAGTGTTTGCCGAGGACGGCAACACCTCGAGTGGGGGAGAGAGTGTGAAGCGTGCACACATACTCCACACTTCAGTCGTTCCAAATCAATTCGAGTGTATTTGAGGCACTGTTTTGAGGGACATCAGAGTTTCAGAGGCGCACTTGACGGGACTTGAAGCACAGTTTGCTACCCACCCGTTTGAAAAGTCGTGAAGAGAGTACAGAATGCGTGTACAGACTTCCGACCTGTGGTATTTTCATTGTAAATTGAGTGTATTCAGACACTACCTGTGGGGGCAAACAGTCAGTGAGCAACAGTTCGGAGAGAGTGTAGCAGCGTACACAGACTCCATTATCGATTGAGCGACATTGGGGAAGAGAGTGTAGAGGAGTACACAGACTTCCAACTTGAGCAGACAATGAGAAATGCAGTGCATTGAGGCACGATTGTGGAGAGCTACCCGCCACTTTGGGAAGAGAGTGCAGAGGGAGGCACAGACTTCCGCTTTGAGTTTTCGTGAGGAATCGAGTGCGTTTGAGGCACTATGTTTTGTGGGGGAGCTTAGCACAGATTTGGGAAGAGGGTGTCGACGAGTACACGGACTTCCACTTGCATTGAGATGATCATATCAGGTGCGGCAGAGGCACCGTTTGTGGGGAGATCACGTGGGGTGCTGAAGAGGCACTTCACGACCGAAGTGCTCGAAAGAGTAGGAGGACGGTCTGGTGTCGCGCGATACTGAGAGAGAGTATTGGGCACCGCATACACCTCAATCCTTCGTGTATGTGTTGACGAGGACGTCAACGGATCGAGTGGGGGAGAATGTCACTGGCTGCTCCTTGGGCAAGACGGCCGGCAGTGACTTGCGGAGTACGTGCGGGCGGCTAGGGGAGGCCGGCCGGCACGCAGGTGCGCAAACGGCCTACGAGCAGAGACTCTTACCGATTGGGGATTGCAAAACTGTTCGTATGGGAACTTCCTTGATGTGTGGGGATGCTATCCGCCAAGTATGAAGTCATTCCGAGGACGTTTGGGCAAGGAGATATAAGGGCGACGATCAGGCGCCACCCTGCGCGCGAGCAGGAGAGAAATGCGTGAAGCAGAGTGCTTTATCTTTCGAGATTTGCAAAACTGTTTCTATGGCGAGATCCTTGGAGTGTTGGGAACACCTCCAAGATGTTTCAGAGGTAGACGGTTCCGTTTGGGTAGAAAACGACGATGATCTTCAGAGTCTGCCAGTGCAGTGGCGAGACTGTAATTTCAGAATATTGCGTGGGCAATTCCTCAGCGATGGATGATCGGATGGGGCTGAAATTCAAGAGTTATGATGTAGAAGTCGTAGGCTACGCTACGGTTCAAGCGGCACGTGATTTGGACATCGGTTGAGGGAGATACGAAAAAGGTGCGCTCCTCAACCCCTTTCAATGTCTACTGCTGGAAATAGGAAAAACTTTCTTAAGCCTATTATAAGGGGGGTATGATGCGGTGAGCTCCAGCCGGCCCTCCCCGTGCACGACGGCAGTGGCGGTAGGCAACGTCGGCACTAAATGAGCATCTCTTGGGGGCATGTTGGGGGCCTCCAAGGGCCGGCTCTAGGCATCTCAAAGGAGTGTTTAGAGTCCCCGAAAGGCATGGGAACCGGACGGGCAGCGTAGGGCCAGGACGGCCTACGTTGGGCACAAATGCGGCCGAGAGGTTCCGTGTGACGTGCAAGGTTGCTCCGCGGGCTGCGAGATATTTGGGGCAACACCTCTCGTGCGAATGGGTGATCGAGGCAAGCACTCCAAGACCTCGTGATCCAACTCATGGCACGCGCTATCGGGTTCTAGCCGTCCATGGGGGTCCGTTGGCCAAGATGAGCGGTCATGGAGCGACGCCGCATTGTGGGCAAGTTATGTAGCCACGCCGAAAGGCAAGAAGGCATGTCGGGCATGCCATGCGGGATTAAGGCAGGATGTCGGCATATCACGTGGGCCTCGGACTTAAGGTGCGGTCCTACTCGGGCGAGGCATAAAAGACGGCCACGACGAAGGCGTGCGCCAAGGATGCCCCGAGTGTGCATTGGACATGAGACGGGCGTTGCGGGCGCATGCGGAGCGCCGTAATGCCGAGGCAGAGCGAGGATGCTCCTTGCCATCGAGGGATGCGTCGGCGGGTTCCGAGATTGTGGGCGAGACGCATGGCGGCAGACTAGCTAGTCGGGGCCGGCCGCTAAGAGACGCTAAGGCGTGCGTGCCGAGAGCCTCGGCGAACATGGGCATTTTGGATAGGCGAGCGCAAAGGCACGCGGTGCCGCGCAGGGATGCGTTCAGATGTCGTGCTAGCGAGCTTCAGTGTCGAAGACACGCGACGAACAGTCGGTAAACTCTGAGATGTGCGAAGGCTGGTCGAAGGTTGGGTGAAACCTGAGACGCCGCACGGGCGAAAAATATATTCCGCTGCGTGACCAGAGAGTCCGCCCGTGACAGTGTCTAATGAAAATATTGGGAAAAAATCATAATGTAAAAGATAGACAAGAGTAATATTTTTAAGAGTTTTACAATATAAGGGAGAAAAGGAGGAAAACATAGTCTTTTTGTTGTAACAACCTAGCAATCATCATCTTACAATCTAAAACTCTTTTTGGAACAAAGCAAGGATTCTTACAAGGTTATATTTTGGTTGAATGTGTAACCTACTCACCACAAAGCTAAAGAAGGTAGAGCAACAATAGAGTTTCAACACTTGAAACAAATTCAAACAGGCAGCAAGGTGTTGAACCGAAACAATTAACATGCCACAATGCAGAAAAAGATCATGAATGCCACAAGGCAAGTTACCTATTCTCTCTATGCTGGTAAATAGACTATAAGTTATCCAAAACCTCTTCACATGTCATTCCAGTTATGAGTTACAAAAGCCTGTTTTTGTAGGGGCCAACTAACTTTACCCAGAATGTAGAGGTCATGAACTCTCCAAGCTATCAATTAACTGATTTTAGCATATGCTCTCTCAGAAACACCACAATCAATTTTAACATCTATACAAGGATTCAAACACATCAATCCAAGTTCTGGTGAAAAAGAGTAATAATAACCATTTAGATAAAAATCCACCTAACACAATAATACAAGAGTTAAATCTGACTCCTATAACTTCCAACTGTAATGTGTCAAAAACTATCTCATAACTTACACTCCCAACTTCCACAAAACTAGGGTAACTTAACATCAGTATCCTTTTCAGTTACTTTGTTATCGTTTATAATCATCTGATGTATTCATAAGAAAATATAAGCATGTCTAGTTATTGATTACATTTGTGAAAAATATATTATATATCCACCTACTCCTGGGAGCACACTCATCAAAGGCCATACCATATTTCATAAACATGCTGAAGGCAAACTTGCAAACAAGTGTTCTGTGTAGAGTGAAGAAGAAACATGACCTTAATAACAAAGTGCATAAAGGAGCTATCAACAGATAAAAGATTACCTCCATTTTCTGATACTGGATCCAACACTGAGTAATGAATAATATTTTGATTAGATAAAATCAAGTAATCTTTGTCTATATTATACATAAAAACTGTAAATAATAACTCAATACTCTTTTCAATAATAAATAAAAAATTTTCAAGAGACAAAGTTTTAATAGAAAAAGAAACTATCTGATAATCCTAAATCCCTTTAAACTACATAGATAAAAGTGTGAGACCATATTTATACACTTAAAAAGACTATTTTTATTAATAAATGAGAATTAGTTATAAAAGAATAGTACTACCTAAACTTTAACTGAAAAGACGACTATTTAGTAGTTCTAATGTTTTTAGTCAATTAAAACTTATTAAAGAGGCGAGTGATACTAAATATTTTTTTAATAAAAAGCAGTATCTTATTAATCTACATATGATAACATTTGATTATAAAGTTGTTGATGGAGCATAAACTTAAATAACTAAAGCTAAAACTTTAATAAATAACAAAACATATTAAAGAATAAATATTATAAATCACCAAAAATTATCAAACTTCCTGTGTTCGAAGTACCCCTCAATTTGTTTATATTAATCCATTTCTATTTCTTTCTTAAGGTTGGAGTAGGAAAGCAGAGTTATAACTGGATATCCTCACCGTGTAAAAAGAATCCTTGTTGACTAGCACTCGAAGGTTTATTTCCATCCTTAGTTCAGCAAGTGTTTTCATTACCCGCCAAGTTTTATGGAGTGGTTGCAATGTTGTTGTTAGAGGATGGTAAAAGTGACAAACTTTGACTTGAGTTCAAGCACGCAAGAGCACAGTGTCTACCACACAAGCAGATTCATTCTATAAAATAACATTGCTAAGTTTACATGTAATATTAATTAATAATGCATCTAACACAACAAAAATAATGGAAAATCATAATGTAAAAAGCTAGAAAAAGTAATATTTTAAGACCATCAAGGACAAAAGACAATTTACATTTTGTCTTTACACTTGGAAAAAGAGACTACAAAGTTTTCAAAAACATCACCACATGCCACTTCCAATTATGAGTTCCAGAAGCTTGTTTTTGAAGAAGCTAACTTAGACGGCCCAGAATGACATAAGCCATGTACTCTCGAGGTTGTAAATTGAAAGATTTTAGCATATGCACTATCAGGAATAGCACAATCAATTTTAACATATCCTCCAAGAGGACCATAACAGTTTCAATATTTTGTTGTAATCTCATACAATTCTCTTTGTGCAGCGAATTTAACCAGTTAAGATTAACTCCACCGTAGTGTTTTTGGGTGAAAAAAATGGACCCCCAGATTGACAAAAGGAAGAGGAAAATAGTATTTACCTAAACTCTTGATCCTATTAGTGAAGTAAACAACAAACAACATTAAATATAAGACATGCAAAATTCCACCTAGCACCATAAAACAATAGTTTAATCTGGCTCCTATAACTTCAAATTGTCATGTGTAAAAAATTATCTCCTACCTTACACTCCCATCTTCGAGAAAATTTGGATAACTTAACAACACTAACCTATACAATAAAATCCTTCGCAATGACTCGAAATAAGCATGCATAGGAGCCTTAAAATATAATTAGTAGATTCCCCATACTAAAACCATGCTTGCCCTCAAGCATGTCCCAATTCAAATATACGAATTATCCAAGTGGCAATTCACAAATTTCCTTTCACGTCAGTCAAGTATATCCCTACAATAACATGACTTAATAGTTTAAGAAGAGACAACAATACTGAGAACAAGCACTTGTAGCATAATATTCAACACACAAGTATTCCATTGACTTTATCAAAATCAAATGAAACAAATCTCAACACTCTCACAAAGGTATCACTCTAATCACTCATAAAGTGTTTAAGAATTTGGGTCCCACTCAAATCAATACATAGCATGTCATTACCATAGGCTTGCTTGTGAATCAAATCTCCTCCACCAACGAAATACAAATTAATGGATGAATCAAAAGGTCTTTCCATGGGTTGTAATGGGGTTTAGGACAAGGTGTGGAAAAACAAAGGTCGAATTGTAGCTTATTAATTCAAAGGACTGAAGCCGACCTAGTTGCTCATCTTTCTCATTTCCCTTCAAATAGATTCAAGTGATTTGAACAATCAAACTACTCAAATGTGGACTCAAATCTTACAAGAATGTGGACTCAAAATGTATTACACAAGCAAGTTCTAGAATGGACACAATAAGTTTGATTCCCTCAATCAAAAGAAATGTACGAGCACTATTTAAGCAGAAGTGCTTAGGTACAAAAGCTCACACAAACGACTTTTGTGTTGATTCTTGAACATTGTTCATTTGATGCAGTCAACGGAACACACTTCACACAACTTATTTTTTTGTATGCCACTAGTGCTCCTTTCTCCTACTTATCACGACTTATACCAAAATATTCTATTTATCCAAGGGATATAACAAGAAAACATTCAGAAAATTCAAGTGCTACCACAAGATAATTCGCATATTTTTCTCAAGATACACCACCAACTTCCTTCACAAGATCGGTGTTCATTAAAAAATATCAACCCCCAAATAAAAATTTTGAATCCTCACACACATTCCTACAGAGTAATTCCCTAGATTGACAAAAGAAATAGGAAAGTAGTATTTAAGAGTTTTACGATGTATGGGGGGAAAGGAGGAAAACATAATCTTTTTGTAACAACCTAGCTATTGTCGTCTTACAATCTAGAACTCTTTTTGGAACAACCTAGGATTCTTACAAGGTTATATTTTGGTTGAATGTGTAACCTACACACCCAAAAGCTAAAGAATGGAGAGCAACAGTAGAGTTTTAATACTTGGAACAAATTCAGAAAGTCAGGCAACAATGTGTTGAACCGAATCAATTCACATGCCACAATAGGAAAGTAGTATTTAAGAGTTTTACGATGTATGGGGGGAAAGGAGGAAAACATAATCTTTTTGTAACAACCTAGCAATTCTCATCTTACAATCTAGAACTCTTTTTGGAACAACCTAGGATTCTTACAAGGTTATATTTTGGTTGAATGTGTAACCTACACACCCAAAAGCTAAAGAATGGAGAGCAACAGTAGAGTTTTAATACTTGGAACAAATTCAGAAAGTCAGGCAACAATGTGTTGAACCGAATCAATTCACATGCCACAATGCGATCATGAATGCCACAAGGCAAGTTACCTTTTCTCTCTATGCTGGTGAAGAGACTAAAGAGTTATCCAAAACCTCTTCACATGTCATTCCAATTATGAGTTACAAAAGCCTGTTTTTGAAGGAGCCAACTGACTCTGCCCAGAATGGTAGAGGCCAGCAACTTTCCAGGCTATCAATGACTGATTTTAGCATATGCTCTCTCAGAAATACCACAAACAATTTTAACATCTATACAAGGATTCAAACACATCAATCCCAATTCTAGTGAAAAACAGTACGATAACACTTTAGACAAAAATCGACCAAACACAATAACACAAGAGTTGAATCTGACTCCTATAACTTCCAACTGTAATGTTTCAAACACTATCACATACCTTATACTCCCAACTTACACAAAATTGGGGTAACTTAACATCAGTATCCTTTCCTTTCTATTTCTCAGTTACTTTGTTATTGTTTTGTATCATCTGATGTATCCACAACGAAATATAAGCATGTCTAGTTATTGATTACATTTGAGGAAAATTATCCACCTACTCTAGGAAGGTGGAATCATCAAAGGCAAATGCCATATTCCATAAACATGTTGAAGGCACAAATAGTACACATGTTCAATTATGTATCAGTAACACCCGGAAAGCAAACGCAACAAATCAAAAACTGCAAACAAGAGTTTTGTGTAGAGTGAAGAAGAAACATACTCACCTCAATAACTAAATGCATAAAGGAGCCATCAAAAGATGAAAGGATTACCTCCATTCTCATACTGGATCCAACACCGAATAATAAATAATATTTTGATTAAATAAAATTAGGTAATCTTTGTCTATATTATACATAAAAACTGTGAATAATAACTTAACTCTTTTTAATAATAAATAAAATTTTGTCAAGAGACAAAGTTTTAATAGAAAAATAAGCTATCTAATAATCCTAAATTTCTTTAAACTACATAGACAAAAGTGTGAGAAGACATTTATACCCTTAAGGACTATTTTTATTAATAATGAGAATTAGTTATAAAATGATAGTACTACTACCACCTAAATATAATTTTAGTAGCTTTTAACTGAAAAGACGACTATTAGTAGTTCTAATTTTTTAAGTCAATTAAAACTTATTAACGAGGTGAATAATACTAAATAGCTTTTAATAAAAAAAATTATCTTCTTAGTCTACATATGATAACATTTAATTATAAAGTTGTGCATGGAGCATAAATGTAAAATAATAAAGCTAAAACTTAATAAATAACAAAACATATTAAAGAATAAATTTTTTAAAATCACCAATTAAAATACAATCTACCTGTGTAGAAGTACCCCTCAATTTGTTTATTAATCAATTTCTATTTCTTTCTTAAGGTTGGATTAGGAAAGAAAGGAGTTATAATTGGATGTTCTCACCATGTAAAGTGAATCCTTGTTTGGAGGGTTTTTTTCATCCTTAGTTCAGCAAGTGTTTTCATTCGCTGCCAAGTCCTATCAAGTGGTTGCAATGTTGTTGTCAGAGGATGGTAAAAGTGACAAACTTCGACCTGAGTCCAAGCACGGAAGAGCACAGTGCCTACCACACGAGTAGATTCATTCTATAAAATAAAATTGCTAAATTTCATCTAATAGAACGAAATAATGGAAAATCATAATGTAAAAAGATAGAAAAGAGAAATTATTTTTATAAACATGAAGGACAAAAGACAATTTACCTATTGCCTTTATGCTTGAAAAAAGAGACTGCAAAGTTCTCAAAAACGTCACCACATGTCATTCCAATTATGAATTCCAGAAGCCTATTTTTGAAGAAGCCAACTCCGACTGCCCAAAATGGCAGAGGCCATGAACTCTCGAGGTTGTATATTGAAAGATTTTAGCATATGCACTATCAGAAGTAGTACAATCAGTTTTAACATATCATCCAAGAGGACCATAACGGTTTCCACATTTTGTTGTAATCTCACGCAATTCTCTTTGTGTAGCGAATTTAACCAATTAAGATTAACTCCACCTCAATGTTTTTGGGTGAAAAAAAAAATGGACTCGTAGATTGACAAAAGGAATAGGAAAGTAGTATTCACCTAAATGCTTCTCTTGATCCCATTAGTGAACTAATTATTAGAAACACAAATGCAGGGGCTGAAAACGACAACACACAATATTAATTATGAGACAAGCTAGCTTTGAACTTTAGACAAAAATCCACCTAGCCCAATAACACAAGAATTTAATCTGGCTCCTATAATTTCAAATTGTGATGTATAAAAAATTATCACCTACCTTACACTCCCATCTTCTTGGAAATTGGGGTAACTCAACAACACTGACATATACAATAAAATTCCCCCCAATTACTCAAAATAAGCACGCATAGGAGGGTTGAAATATATTTTATCAAATTCCCCACACTGAAACCACGCTTACCCTCAAGCATGTCTCAATCAAAATTCACGAATTATCCAAGTAGCAAGTCTCAAATTTCCTTTCCTATTAGTTAAATATACCCCTAGACTAACATGACTTAATAGTTTAAGAAGAGATAGCACTATTGAGAACAAGCACTTGTAGCACAACATTGAACACACAAGTATCCCATTGACTTTATCAAAATCAAATGAAACAAGTCTCAACACTCTCACAAGGGTATCACTCTAATCACTCGAAGTGTTTGAGAATTTGGGTTCCACTCAAATCAATACATAGCATGTCATTACCATAAGCTTGCTTGTGAATCAAATCTCCTCCACCAAAAAAATTCAAATTAATGCATGAATCAAAGGGTCTTTCCATGGGTTGTAATGGGGTTTAGGACAAGGTGTGGAAAAGCAAAGGTCGAATGTGGCTTATTAATTCAAAGGAGTGAAGCCGACCTAGTTGCTCATCCTTCGAAGCTCATTTCCCTTCAAATCGATTCAAGTGATATGAACAATCAAACTACTCAAACTTTTCATTTTCTATTTCTGTTTCTCTTCCTTTTTCAGAACCTTTTCTTCTTTCTTTTTTTTCCCCTTCTTTTCCTTCCTTCTTTCTTTCTTTGTGTTTGATCATTTTTTTCATTTCCTCCTTTCCATTTCTTTCTTTCATGTTTCTCTTCTCTTTCTTTTTTTGAATCTGTTCCTCTTTCTTTTCTTTTTTCTTCTTTTTTTTCTTTTCTTTTTTCTTCTTCTTTCTTTTCTTTTCTTATTTTTTTTGGTTTCTTCATTTCTTTCTTTCTTTTCCTTGGGGCTAGGAAAGCAGCCCTCGTATACAACTTGAATCATTTCATTCACTTATTTTCATGTCAATTTACAAGCAACCAAGCCGACAACATCCCTTGAATGGGTTCAAAAGTCACTTGAGGAAATAACAAAGAAGGAGATAATTTGGCTTATCATGTGGTTTAACCAAGAAAAGAAAAGCCAAGGCTCAAATGAGTTTTTCTATGCGTGAAGTCAAGGTAGGCTGTTTTCAGGTTAATGGGGTTTTCCTAAGTGCCCTTATCACTTTCATACACCAATCTTACAAGAATGTGGACTCAAAATGTATTACACAAGCAAGTTCTAGAATGGACACACTATGTTTGATGCCCTCAATCAAAAGAGATGTAGCAGCACTATTTAAATGGAAGTGCTTAGGTACAAAAGCTCACACAAAGGACTTTTGTGTTGATTCTTGAACATTATTTATTTGATGCAATCAATGGAACACACTTCACACAACTTATTTTTTTTATATGCCACTAGTGCTCGTTTCTCCAACTTATCACGACTTAAACCAAAATATCCTAATAATCTAAGGGATATAACAAGACAACATTCAGAAAATTCATGTTCTACCACAAGATAATTCGCATATTTTTTCTCAAGACACACCAACTTCCTTCACAAGATCGGTGTTCAATAAAAAATGTCAACCCCCAAATAAAAATTTTGAATCCCCACATATCCACATTCCAATAGAATAATTCCCTGGCTGATCTAATTCTATTGTCACAGTGAATAATAGGCTCTAATTTCTTGTTACTTTATTACAAGAAAGATTGTCAATCAAGTCAATCTAATCCAATAGGAGTAATATCTCATAACCTGTACAGAGCACAAGTCACTCAAATCTTCGTTTATTTTTCTGAAATAAGTAACTACATTCTGTAGAACTTTGCATCTCTTTCTAATCTTATTCTATTGTCAGCATGTATTAATTAGAAATGATGAGCTAAATAAACTAAAAGAATAGATGAATTTAAGCATAGAAAATTTTTCTACATATGAGAACTGCGAAACTTACCTTCAAGAAGATCACAAACTAAAACTACAACGCATAAGTAACGGGATCGCCTTAGCATAACTTTTGCCTTGAAACCTTGCTCTATCCTGCCTTTCTGCTGTGCAATTAATCGATGCCATTTGATCGCTTAAGCAAATCCTTTGCTCCTAGAACAGCACTCTGCAATAATGGGATGGGTTACTTTGTTGGAGTCGAACAAAATTGGAAATTTATATAATGTGGAATTATCATACAGAAATGTACACCTACCCATTTCACAAGCTGATTAATCATTTCAAAAGTTGTGTTGTAGTATGACTACCTACGGAAGGTATGATAAATGATTGTTGTATAGACATGCTGTGAAATTTACAGTATAAACTTCTTCCATACTATTGCAAAAGTATTTATTTCTGCATTCCGGAATCCTAGTCAGTGCATCAAATCTCTCAATTCATGCTGCTGAGCATATCTCTGCCTGCTAACATTCTAGGATGGAAAAACCATCACCAGCATTTCTGCATTGCAGGAATTGTTACATTTCTCAACTACGGATCTGATAACTGGCAACATTCATCCCATATAATTCACATGGATTGCACATACATAAGTTACTATTCCTTCCATTCTTAAAGATAAAAGCTATACAACAACATAATGGCTAGGTTTTCTAGATATCAAATACAAAATATTCTTTAGCAAGCAGTCATCACAAGATGAAGGCAACATGCTGAAGGACCAAATAAAGAACGTATCTCCAAGATTGAAATGAAGTATGAGGGTACTAGTAAAACCCATATTTTACGACAAACAACAATACAACAGCAGCCAGAAGAATATCAATGTGATTCAAAAGAAAATGAACATGAATAAGCATTCTAACTGGCTAAAGAAGGGCAGCAAATAAGTTTTGGAGAGTTCCACATAAGAATTCCATTTGTCCAGTAACAAAGAAACACTGTCCAATTCCTAGTATCAAAGTACATGAACTGTTATATATTTAATAATGTGGGACAGTGAATCAATATCTTGACATCTTTTTTGAACTCTATTAATATGACCCCTCTGGTATGCGCTTCATATAGATCAAATCTCCTAACAGGAGTTTTGTGTTTTTTTCCTTTTTACAGGAGCCCAATTCAATTAATAGTGCAGCCAAACCTGCTCACTGCAGTTGGGACTTTCCACTCAGAAGAGTAATAGCACATCAACAATTGGCTTTCAAGGAAAAGCAGGTATATACGGCCTAGTTCACTACCATGAAGTAAACTAAGAATGAGAACAACTGGCACAAGGATCACAATAACGAAAATAACAAATCTGCAGGATTTCATTTTTACATCTGGCTTGCTGAAGGCATTTCCTCTTTTGTTCATAATCACTTCCACGCAAGTCTGACTCCTGCAAGCCCTCATCCATAGCAGATGCCTCGAACTTGGCATAACTAATCCACACCTTCAAATGTTTTGTGCGGTTCAAAAGCCTCTCGTCTTTCATATTCAGCATCAGATGTCTCAAAGTCAATATATGCCTGTCACCGAATAAATAGAAAATCAATACACATTGATTTGATTCATCAAATCTACAGCAGAGGCTGTAGAGCTATATAGCTATATTTGAAAAAAGGCCAGATTCGATTCTTACAAAATAACAAAATCCTAATTGACAAAGAAAAAACTCGAAGATGCATACATACAAAAGATTTGAAGGACCAGTTTGATGTTGGTACTTAGTGACATGGCATTATATGCATGAGGCTTGGCTATATGAGCATAGTAGATTCAGAGAGAAAATAGAACCATGTTTTTTCTTAATACATATTGGGGCAAAGTTTGAAGTAAGTGCTTGAGTTAGATAGAATGAACCCTTATATAATGAACTGGTAAAATAAATTATTGCCATCCACTGATCCATTTTGATGGAAGCTAGCATCGAACCGAAGTGTCAACATAGTGTGAGTGAGAGCAGAAAATACCCTTCAAGTTTGGGCGACGCAATGATCAAATACCTTACATAACAGCTTAGGCATGTCTAGCGCACGTTGATCAATTGCAAGCTCAAAAAGAGCTCTAGCTCATTCAATTTCCACGAAGGATCTCTCCAACTCAACAAACTTGCTCCATGCATAGCAGTTCTCTGGTGACCACTCCAAGTATTTTTCATACAGCTTCCTACATCGTTCTAAATTACCAAGTTGCAGCTCTATCTCGACGTACTTCTTAGATATCTGTTTGTAACAAAACAAATTTAGAACACAGTTCACGAAAAAACCACCAAAAGAACATCAAATGAGGAAATAAAGTTGTTATACATCATCTTATGTCACACCTTATCTTTGGGAGCCATGCCAATCGCCGACCCCAAAATTCGCCTTGCTGGTCAATATTTAACTGCCGTATTTAAACTGAACAGCCATCGGCCAAATCTTTGCAAACGAAAATTTGTTATAAGCAATCGTCTTTAGATACAAGCTGTAAAAGTTCAAAGTAAGTCAAGAAAGCATAGTTAAGATCACTTCATGAGAAGGTAAGTCATGATGGCAGCAATCAAGAAAAAAAGAATAATTAGAGAAACAGTAAGCTATGGAAAGCATACAAAGGGTGCTCATTAAAAAACTATGACTATTTGCATGCAATTATTTTTACTCTATCCATCCCAATACTTGATTTCTAAAAACAAGCATGGATAATCTGACGTACCGCATAGAAAATTTCAGGTACAGATTTATTACAGAAAAAAGACTGCAAGACAACAAATTCCAGAAGATGGTCTATTTCAGTTTAACTATATTTCTTTTATGATCAGAAGTATATCTAGGGTTACAACCATAATGGGAGCATTGCATTAGAAAAGTTAAACAGCTAATTAATCTTATTATAATCAATGCACTAAATGTACTCTTCATGTCCTACTGAGAAGATGAGGCACTAAATAGAGGATGTTTGGCCGAGGTGATAATGTGATTTATTTATTTTAACAACTGCATGTACAATACTTCGACATTCGACTAAGATGGACCAAAAATTTGACATCATCGAAACTTAATTAGTGCAGCAACTAATTACATGTGTCACAAAGTAACCTCATAAAGATAAGTGCATAACATTGACAAAATGGCCAAACATATGAGTAACACCATCAACCTGAGAAAGGAAAAGAACTCATTGAAAGTAAAGTTTACTAAACTCTTACCTCTTTAAATTTACTGAAAATCAGAGATAATGTTTCAAGAATCTTACACAAGAATAGAAATGACCTTTAGCCCTCTAAAAGTCGTACCATTTCTTCCTTTATGTAATCACGATAAGTACTTCTTTAACTATAAGAAGTCAAGAATTAAATAACCATACAAAAGGTGCTCGAGTTGTTGTGTACAAGAAACCATATATGCATCTTTAACACAGAATCATGAAATCAACACTATTTAGACAAGAATTTGGTTAACCCTTACACCAGTAAAAGTTGTGGAAATGCTTCCTAATTGTAAGTATTGTGTTCATTTACACAGAATCATCATTTAGCTTTATCCATGGTTTTAATGTGTCTGGACATCCAAGATGAAAAATCAATCATACATTTAGGATCACAAACAAAAGGGTTTTTAATTGGTTTCTTCAGCAACACAGATCTCAGACCCGATTGGCACTCACTTCAAACATATTAGTGAGGTAGGAAGAGAGGGATGGTGTTGAGGGTTTTTATCAGTGGGATTTTTCTTTCTTGGATTTCTTTGTGTTGTGTCCGCCACCTGCTTCCTCTGCTGCTGCATCTCACAGAAAGCAACAAACGGCCACCCTGCGCGCAGTCCACTGTCTCCCCTTCATTGAAGCCGCATAAACCCTTCAGATTCAATCAGATGGAGTCATAAACCCAAACCCTTTCTGTTAATAAAACCACTTAACAGTCACCTTCTTCTCATCACCCTCCACCATCTCCTTGTACTAGGAACTGGGCTAAACATGGGGTTTTGTCCAAATTGCTGTAAAATCGTGAAGAAAGTTTTTAGTCCAAAGGTTGCTGCGGCTAATGGAAAGACACTCATGCCATGGAAATACTGACTGAACTTCAGCATCAGTATCAGCAAACAAGCGTTAATCACTCGGAGAAAAAACCCCAAATTGCAAAACCCCCTCTAAAGCTTTAATCACTCGGAGAAAAAAACCCCAAATTACAAAACCCCCTCCAAAACGTTAACCACTCAGAGAAAAAACCCCAAATTTGCAAAACCCCCTCCAAAGTGTTAATCACTCGGAGCAGAAATCCCAAATTCCAAGACCCTGTCTGCTGATCTTTCCTCTCTCTGGCTGTGGTTTTGAGTGTTTTTCACTCCGCTGTATTTTGGGTGAGAAGCGAAAATGAGAGTGAAAGGCTGAGAATGGGTGGATGGAGGGGCGAGGAGATGGTAAAATGATGGAATTAGGAGGTGATTTTTTCAGGGTTTTTACCGATGGATTTGTTTTTCAGGAGGGGTGGATTTTTTCTTTTGTTCGATTTACCGGTGGATTGGGGGGTTTTTACCGGCAAATTTGTGAACATATTCTTGTATTTTCTTCAATTATTATTTTTCTTGTATAAAGCGTTCTCTCTCTCTCTCTCAATATAAATTGAAATGAGTTTCTCTCTCATAAATATAAAATAGATTTCTCTCTCTCAATATAAATATGAAATGGCTACACCCGGCGGTGCCTTAACTATTCAACAATTTGTTCGCTTTAACTGGCTAAATTGGGACTGGCTAATGGACATAGATTGGGCTACAAGAAAATGGAAAATGTAGCACCCCCTTTGCTACAAGGGCTATACCTACCCTAAACGTCATACTTATTGTAATCCCTGTGTTTATATATATAAATGTACATAATAATTTAATCCATGTGTATACGTAACCCCAACGTCATAATAGGTATTATCAACCCACAACATTATATATATATATACATATCACACACCACAAGGTGATTCGTCACAAGTAATCTGTACGCTTATATTCTCTCCGTACAAATAAAATGTGGTTTGTACTCTAACTGACAAAGAGGAGAAAACTGCATACTGGCCCGACCTGCCTGGGTATAGCGCGTGGACCTATTCTTCAACAGTCAGACACCTCAAAGTCTATTTCTGAAAGAAAATGTCAGCAGGGGAATGAGCCTGCCACTCAGTAAGCAAATAACCAGTCCTATCTATATATGCATGTCAACCATAGCCCAAACAAGATAAAAAAGCAACACGAATGGAATACAATCAATTTAATTCCAACATAATCAACTTTATTACACCACATGACTATCTCAATAATGAGACAACTAACCAAACTCCATTTTTTTCTAGTTTGCTTACCAGAAGGTGATATTGTGTTTTTCCCGCCAACTCAATCTCACCGTTATATAAATTCAAGTGAACCCCCTTGACAGCCGGCTCATCAATCTCGCACATAGCTGTTTCATTTCGCACATAGCATTTTCTTTTCGCACATAGCATCGCATCAAAGCTCTTTTCATTGCGCACATAGCATTTTCTTTTCGCACATAGCATTTCAGACACCCACAACATAACATACAACAAACATGATATTTCAACATATTAGCTCATTCCACGTACACAATGCCATCAATCAATTCAAATCATTCACCACGCATATATTGTCAGATAAAACAATATCAGCTATTAATACCACAAATAAAGAGAACATATATAGATAATACTAATTATTTACTTACCTCGACCTTACAACGTTTCTTTCTACTCTGTCACTAATTGTCAGTCCTTTTACTTCACCCCCGTATCCTATAATGAGTTATACCACATATAATTAATATATCGATAATATCGTAATTTCTTTTAAATATAATATTAAATATTATTTGTACAATTTCTAATAATTATTCAATATTCCATTTCTATCGAAGTACAAATCTTCGTTAATCCTCTTTATTAACATACCATTTATTAACTATAATTTTTGGAATATTTCCATGAATTTTCTACCAATTTCTCGCTATTATATAATTTAATTAAGCAATAATACATAGAATTGCGTATTTGGTTAATCATTCCGATGGAATTACATAAATTGGCTATAGCAACATTCAAATCTAATAAATTTAATAATCTAATTAACCAACGATATTATTTTTATATCCGCTTTGGTATTTAAGTTGGTACTAATTTAAATGGTTAAAATCATAAAGTACTCCGATTAAATAGTATATCACTTAATATAATCAATATTTAATAAATGAACTAGTTAAATAATATAATTACACAAATTAATAAAAATTAAAATAGCAATTTTCTTACCTCCGTCTGTTTTTCTTCTCTCGCAAAAAAATTGCAATTTGCTGTGTGTGTTGTATGTGCATATGTTTGTGTGTATATTAAAAACAACATACAAACTAAAATAAAAAAAAAAGGCAAAGAGGGAGTGAGGCGGTGGGAATTGGGCCCCACCTCCACTCTCAACTCTCTCTCTCTCTACTTATATATATATACATATTATTTTTATATATATAATATTATTATTATTTTATTTATTTAATTAAACTTTTCTCAAAATACCATCTACGTCCTTTCTAATTTTCTTAATTAGAATAAATTGTCCCAAAATATTATAACGAACTCCAATTTAATTCATTCAAATATTATTATATTCCAATTATGGAACATAATTTATTTACTAATTAACTAAGTTTCATAAAAATTTACCAATTAGTCTCCCAATTATATATTATAATTTTTGGGGCGTCACAGAAAGGGCAACACGTTATTAATCTGGCTTGTTGTGGGCTACTGGCTTAATGTATTTATCATATTTGGAAGGAACGAAACTTGAGACGTTTTTAGCAGTTTGAGCAAGAACCGACCGCACTTGCTGGACTCATTATGAAAGAGGTTAGACAGAGGATTCTTAGTGCTTATTTAGCTCGCTTTGTTAGTTCTTGTGCGTTATATAGACTTTGGCGTATCCCTTGGCCTATCGAGGGTGACGCCACTCATTGAGCATTGTTATACTGTACGATTGTACTATGAATTTAATGAAAATTATATTTACTTAAAAAAATATAAATATGAAATGTGGAATGAATTTGTTCGATACGTGTAAATCAACACATCTTTGTTATTAATTTAGTAATTGGTCTTTAATTTTTAATTATTATTTCTTTTAACAAAGTTAATTAATTATATATAAAATGTATTAACTTGGTATATATATATATATAGAATATAGTTCGGGTCAATTAATTTTTCTAATCGAATCTAACCAATTACCCAATTAACCTATTAAATTATTCCGTTCAATCTTCAGTGTAATTTTAAATACATTGATTTTAAATTCTCGTTTGTTTTGATTATGTTGTTAAATAGATTAAATCTCTTTTTTGGTGGAAATGTGATTGTTTTTACAATAATCACTTTCGAAATTGATTTCTATAAAAAAAAAATACATTTTAATAAAAGCAACATGTTTTTTGGTTTTTAATCCTACTTTTAAAAAAAAGAGTTATAAACTAAGAAAAAAAAATAATTCAACGCATCTCAAAATTAAATATTTTTAATAAAATTACTAAAAATTCAACAAATGATCATAATGATTTAATTAATTTGGATTATCAAAAGTTTTTCATTACATACTTTTTAATGCAAAACAACTATGTATATTTTTTAAATCACATTTAGTTAATAACTTAGATGTAAAATATACTTATGTTATATTTTACCTTGATATTTTCATATTCCATATTTTAATTTTACGATAAATTAAAGATACATACAATAAAAAATATATTCATATATACCGTGTCAGTACTGTGTTGTGTCCTAATTTTTTAAAGTTTTTACGTGTCACTATATCCATATCGTATCATGTTCATATCCATGTATTATAATTTTTTACCCCAAAAAAAGCATTAAAAGAATGATAATTAATAAGTCTGGACTCTACACTTTAAAAACTAAAATGGCGCCAAATTTCAAAGTACGTAAGGGCTTTTTGTAGAGCAACAAATAGAAATGAGCAACTTACATGTAATGAAAACAGTCATAGGCGAGTTTTTTAGAATTCATTAAAAAGGCATTTAAAAAGTGGAAATAATATAAGGTAACAAAAATAAATTATAATTGAGACAACATATGAATAAACTAGCCCTTAAATACTAGCTCAAGTTATCAGCAGACATCAATTGATAGCAAAAACATGCAAACGGCACAGATGATCGCCTCATACAGAAGTTGAATGGAACTCAAAGTTCCAACTTCGAATTTGTATGAATGTCGCATATCAATCCAAATCATACATACTGGTTCCTGTATATAGGGTTTGGACTCTAAGCTCAGCATTGGATATAACCTATAAACCAACACAAAATTCTTTGCAACATAATAATGAATTAACCCAAAAACCAACAAAGAATTTATAGCATAACATAATGAAAAAGAAAAAAAATCCCTTGACAATTCATCTATGATATCGTCATATACACATCCAACGGCTTACACATCTCCAGAAATTAAGAGAAGGGAATAACCTTTGTTGCTCTGCAGTAGCCGACATCCATAATTTGTCCAGTGGTATAGGAAGTTTGATTAGTGAACTGACCTTAAGTGGATTTAGGGATTAAATAAATATAATAAAGTACGGACTTGATTTTGTTATGGTTTGTTAGCCAGTTATTTATTAAGTGACAAAAATATCTTTTGAAATTAGTTAAATATGTTCAAGACAGAATTAGAAAAATAGATAAATAAATAAACAAAAGAGAAATATATTTTCTTAAAAATAAATTTATAACAAAGAATAAGTTTGTAAATATTAAGAACAAAAATAGATATTGAACATATAAGAACTATTTTTTATTAAGTTGGTATAATTATTGAGTGAATCCCTTATGCGCATAAAAGTTTCGGTTTAATAAATTAGATGCTAAATCAATTCTGGTACTCATATGAATTTTGATCTAAAAAATTTACTTAAAATCATCCATTGGAAAGATTGCTTTTGGAGTGAAAAACTGGTAGCAAAGTTGTACATATTGAAATTGTCAATTTTTAGACTTTTATTTGATAATTATGTTTTCTCCCTCCTTGTTGGATATAACCCTTTAGCAGAAGCCCTAATTCAACTATTACAGAATATTGGTGGGTTATTAAAACCCTTAAAATTACAAAGCAATAAACAAATAGATCTAAAACAATATTAAAAATAAATTACAAATCTAACAACAGTGTTAAAAAAACAGTAAGAGAATAGATAAGGCCCAAAGAGCCAGATCTGTTGAGCGACAACCCATGGTGTAACACCCCCTACTCGCTACATCTAATTATTACTATTTCATCCTTTCTTTAATCAAAACTCATTCTATAAGTAATTCTCTTTCAACTCGTAAAATAAATTCTAATTTATTAATATAATATATATATATATACCACAAAAGGTATTAGATACCTCCGAAAGTTTATATTCACCCTCACTAGATGTTCTCATGTACATAATCTCAAGGAAAATCATACCACAACTTAAAACACAAATCCCAATAAAAGACCAAAATATTTAATAACCCAACAATAAAAAACTCTGGCTTCAGAAGTCACAGCTGACCCACCTAATAAAGACGACGGCACCGCTCAAAGTCCAATGTGGCTATTCAGTGTGACCTATCTCCTGAAAAGTACGTGGCAAGGAATGAACTGCCTACTCAATAAGTATAGCCAATCAGTTTATAGATATATACACAGGCAACAATTCACGTACATGCAGTCACATTGACTAACAGTCATTAGTCAATAGCAACATCAAATAGAAGTAGTAATACATACTCACAACTGCAAATCAATCCACGACATAATATTCGACATTATCGTTTATTAGTTAAGGGCCCCACTTACTCTAATTGGAGTATATCAGTCAATGATTTCGCCGGCCATCACCATATCATATACAGCACAGGATACCCATTGTGTGATATCCTCACACTCTTTTACTCCAGCTGTGTAGCAATATAGCACTGGACATCACAACAAACATGGTATCCCCACACCACCCCAGTGTGTAGCTAACAGCACAGGATATTTCCCGCTGCCTGGAATACCCCGGTACCCTACGCGCCATGGTACCTAGCTTAATTTATATATTTTTCATATCACATTTTCATAAACCATTGACTGTGTTCCCAACTAGGTAAGCATCATTTTTATTTCAATTCACGATCATCATTCTTTTCTTTATAATAATTACTTGCTCAATAATAGCTCCCAGTTTGATTTCATACGATAATCAGTTATACGATCACGTAATCATACCACCCTCACGTCCAACCATTACAAACACATATGACACATAATAACAATTCCACCGGTATTAGGGTAATCTAACAAATAATCCACAACTAATTATATAAGCAATCAATATACGAAAGCCATATATAATAATATAAAGTCAAGTCCACGATTACATCTAAGAAACCAATATATATAATATATACAATACTACACATATAGATATATATATAAATAAATTCAATTAGCTATACTTACCTTATATCCCAAAATGCTTCGGTTTCACGGGGGACTGCTTAACCCTCTACTTTGTTGTCACGTTCTATATTAAAATATTATACGTATAATCAATATACTTAGAATATTATAACTTTAAATAAAATATTATATAATGTTCGTACATGTCCTACCAATCTTTTAGTATTCCACTTATATTAAAGTCCAACCCTTGTTCCATTTTACTTTAGATAACTACACTTTCTAAACTTCTCAACCATATAATTGATTTATCAATTAATTCATAAGAATTCATTTAATCAAACCCCATATATATGTTTATAATTATTGTTTTTAATAACATTCGTAAATTATATTACCACTAAAACCTTTTCTCTCTTTCATAACATAATATTTTTTAAATATAACTTCCGAAATATTTCTATGAATTTTCTGTCAATTTCTCATTGCTATACAATTTAATTAAGCACAATTTAATTAAGCAATAATACATAGAATTACATATTTGGTTAATCATTCCGATGGAATTGTGTAAATTAGCTATAATAATAATTATATCTAACAAATCTAATATTTTAATTACCCAACTATATCATTTTTATAGCAAATGTGATATTTAATACGACACTAATTTAAATAGCCAAAATCATAAAATACTCCGATTAAATAGTTCACCGCTCAATATAATCAACATTTAATAAATGAACTAATTAAACAATATCATTATATAAATTATTATAATTTTTAAAATATAAATTCTTACCTTTGTCTTTTTGTTCCTTTTCACCGCGAGAATTTCAAATTTCCAAAGTAAATTGTTTGTATGTGAATTGTGTATGGGTGTGTGTGTGCAATAAAGAGAGGAGAGAAAGAGAGTTGAGGCGGTGGCTACTCATTCTCTCTCTCTCTTCACTTTATATATATATATATATATATATATATTATATACATAATATTATTATTATTAGTGAATTTTTTTTTCACAATACCCATTACGTTCTTTCTAATTTTCTTAATTAATATAATTTGCCTCCAAATATTATAACGAACTTCAATTTAATCCGTTCAAATTTTATTATATCCCAAATTTAATCTATAATTTATTTACTAATCAAATTAAAATTTCTAATAATTACCAATTAGTCTCTCAATTACGTAAAAAATTTTACGAACGTCACACATGGTCACTAAGATTATCAGTCAAACTCACGATTGCTCAAAACCCAAATGTGAAATCGGCCACACAGACCCTTTTGTAAAACAACAAAGGTTTTCCACAAACTTAGGGTTTCACAAAGAACTTTTAATCGGGACAGAAAAAGGAGAAGAGAAGAGATCACAGTTGTTCGTATGCTATACAACCAGAAACCACAAGGTGATTTATAGTAGTTTTGCATTGAGGAGGATGGTGAAAAGAGGTGGTGGAAGATTATTTTCAAGGCCATAAGAATCAGAGACACAGAGAAGAAAGAGAGAAAAACCAGAGAGAAAGCGAAAGAAAAATGAGGACGCAGAAGAATGAAAATAAGGTTAGGGTTTTAGGGATTAAGTATACTCTCAGCTTAGTCAAAACGGGTCGGGGCAATAGGTTGGCGAGAGGTGGTTGGGCTAACCAAGGTAGGCCGATATCAAGAGTGGGCCTGAGCCATCCAGGTGAAAATGAGAGAAGGGCTTAAAAGGACTTACCATAGGTCATGGGCCATATTTCAACACTCTTCATTGCTAGTTACCCATTGTTAATTAGATGGCCAACCATTGGAGATAACTGATTTCAATAATGTTTGGGGACCAAAATATGATGAGGTCCAAATATGAGAACTAAAATGATTTAATATCTAACTTAAGGAATCAAATTGAAATTAATCCTTATAAAAATATATTTATTCGTTACAGGATAACATTAGAAACCAAAAGTCATAAAAGGCTATATATAGTAATTAAAAATATGATTTATAAAATTTCAAGTTATGTCAATTAAATCCAAGCAATTACTTTTAAAATTGAATAAAAGTTGTAAAATCTATTCTTGCGATACTTCTTTTCTTCTAAAGAAGGGGTAAATTCTGTTGTATATCTATAGACACTTATTCGTATTTTATTGTTCATGTGCTATGATTATGATTCATAATAAATTTTTGACAGTCAAATTTTGAATCAAACCTACGAAAATTCATAAACATTAGTGATCAAAATTATTACACAAGGACAAAAAATGAATAGGTGGTTATAATATTATTAACCGTATAACATACATAATAACAATATGAAAATATTGATAATATATGACAAATCATAAATAATATTTTTCTAAGACTCCTATTATCATTTAATTTTGTACATGTAACATTGAAGAAAAATTAAAAATTAGACTTCTAACTAATTTATTTTGTTTTAATACTTTCAAGAATGAATGGTGAAATAATACTAATAAGTGCAACTTATAATTAATGATTTAAACATAATTTTTCGTATATTGTAAAAGCATCTCACACATTTTCCCCCTATATATATTAGCATTCATGTGGCCACGATTTTGGTCTATAATATTTACAAATTTGGTCTTATGTCAAATTAGGAACCAAATTTGTAAACATTAAGAGCCAAAATCGTGTTACATGAACATTAGGGGCCAAAAGTGAATAAGTAGCTATATAGAAACCAAAAATATAACTTACCTTTTTGCTGGTTATTTTTGACTAACTTTATTTAAGGTAAATAATTATTTGATAATTAATCCAAGATATTGAGGCCTCAAAAAAATTATATGCTCAATTTATCTCAACTAAATGCAAATAATTGCCTTTGAAATTGAATTCTTATAATATTAAATGGAATAAAATAACAATTATAAATTATTCTTACTATATATTTTAATTGAAAAAAATCTTTTTCTTCTTTCATCTTAAAAGGATGGGTAAATTATGTTTTCTTGTGCCTCTATAAACATTAAGGACCAAATTATTACACAATAACTTATATATAGGAATTAAATTAATTTACCCGGTCATGGAGGATTGAAAAACTCAAAAAAAAAATTAAATCTGACCATAAAGCGGTATGAAGAACCGACCATGTAGGCGGAATGCCTAAGAATAAATAAAAATAAATCCGTCCATGTAGGTAGTAGGGAAAATCGATCATGCAGGCGAAATGCAACAAAAAAATGTTTTTGACTATGACAGATATAAAGAGAATTAAATAACATAAGAGAAGACTAAGTCAGGAGCTTTTTACATTGAGTTAAACTAATAGGTATGAATTTTAGATAAAACATACCATACTAAAGCCCAAAAACAACACCAAAGAGCGGCAAAATCGGGCATTGATGGCAAACCCGATCTTGTTCATACCCATAATTTAAATCAACGATCCAAAGTGTCTTTTCCTTACATTTATTCAATTTCTCCTTATATTCATTAGTAATGAAAAATACTCTTTTTTTCTTTTTTGAACCTTGCTATCTCCGTTGTTATGAATAATTCAACAGAAGTAATTTAGCCTTGCATTGGGCTAAAGATGACAGAAGCAAGAATAAAGGTAACAAGTGCAGAAAAATAAATAAGAAAACTTACAAGTAGTCTGTACTCCTTCTTATGCCAAATAAAACTTTTATATAGTTTAAGGGAAAAAACAAATTACAAATGCCTTCGGTTCAACACATGAAGACTGCTGAGGTTATGAACAAAAAGGGGTAGGGGTTATATTTATAACCAAAGGTCCAGACTTGAAATAATTTTTTCACGTCCGCATGGCCTTCATCTGCCAAGTGCCTCTTCATTGTTGACACGTGTGATTTGGTCAAAGTTTTTTACTTCCGCTGTTTTCATTGGTCATGTCATTTTTTCATCATCTTGGAGAAGCTGTTCTCTTCTGATTCTGATCCTGATTGCTTGTGGTCTTCTTTGTCTTCAGAGGATTCTGAAATTTTCATTCTTGATTTTCCTTTCAATGTTTTTCTGATTCCTTTGAATAAATTATCTAGAAATTTTCTTAAGTAAATTCGTCCGAAGGATTCTGAGATTCTCCATCGAGACAAGAAAATTTATTTTCTCTATTTTTGGATGAAGTCTCCATAGGAGATGCAATTCCTGAAAGATTCTTTTTAAGATCATTTTGCATGTGCTTAAAATATTCCTTAATCATTTGATCTTTCGTGATCACTCATTTCTTATTTAGGATCCTCTGGGAGATATGTTCAAAAGGATTGTGGCTGATTCTCTTCTTTCTCGGCAAAAACTTTATATTATTTTTCTCCATCTCATTGATGATTTCTTGACCATAGTATTTTTTGGTCCACGACCAATTTGCATCAACTTGCTCCAAAATTTTGAGCAATATCTCCTTTCAATGCATGGAATTTTTTGTAAGGTAATTCCTACTTTTGGTAGCCATTTCCAGATCCATGGAATAGAGAATTCCATAAAGAAATAAATGGAAGTCATTCCTTCAATCCATTTTCTTGATTTTTTTGCTTGGATTATTTTTGGCGAATAATTTAGTCATTCCATATAGTATTCCTGAAAATTTTTAGGAAGGATAGAGATCGATGGACCAAAACTTATCCACCATTGAAACACCCAATTCGGTATTTCTTGCTGGAAGACCAGTGGGCAAATTTTAAAAAATCATGTATGTTTTCTCTTATAAAAGAAAAGCTTTATTAAATGCTTCAACATAGTCCCAATAATTGAATTTTATAGTATTTTTTTATTCTGGGTGAAAATATTCTTTTTCTCCTAATAGATTAATTCCCCATTCTACAACAGTGATGAATTTTTTTTTGTCGAATAATTAAATTGCTTTCCAATTACTGGAGAATGTGTGATTAATTTCAACATTTTGGGAGGCCTTAAAGATACATTCATAATGTTCCCTTGGTTTATATGACTTTACGGTAAAAGATGCAACATTAAGGTATCTCTTTATTAAGTACCATGGATCATTTTTTCATCTCAACTCATCATTTTCAAGAAGTATAATTACCTCATGATGTTCACTGAATTTATAATTAATTAATTTATCTTCATCCTCTTGCAATATTTTTGCGTAAGATGCTGAAGATGATGATTCATGAGTTGTTAATTTTTTGTGTTCCTTTTTGAATTCAAGAAATTTTCTTCTTCAGAGATGTTATTATATTTTTCAATTCCAGAAATATTTTCCCTAACTAATGCCCTATTGCCATGTCTAACAATATCACCTGCTCGAAATCTACCTCCTCTTTGATTAGAGGAGGAATTCCTCCCTCTTCCCTCTACTTTGGGGGAGCATTCCTAAAAAATAAAGATAATTCATTAGCCAACATAATAACCAGCAATTTGCTGACGGTATTGCAAATTTGCTATCCAAAGTTGTTTAATATGATTTTCTACAATGACGTTTGCATCTAGAAATTGTATGAGAATGTCATAAATAATTTCCTTGAGTTTGTCAATTCGTTTCCTAATTATATTTGGCCCTATCTTCAATCTTGTCTTATATTCAAACCGTTCATCCCAAAATTTAAATTGATAAATAAGCCAATGTATTCCATTCATAAAAATTCTTTTCCCTATGACTAATTCTTCAGTCCAAATGTTTGGAATTTAAAGGAGATATTCATCCCTCTAAATATTTAATTTTCAAATTCATCAGGATTTATTTCCATCAATATATTTTCTTGATAGAAAATCAGGGAGACTATTTGTCTCTACTTTAATATGCTCAATGGAAAAATTTAAGGGGGCAAGATGTGCTTGCCATCTAGCAAACATTTGTTTAGAAACATCATGTTTAAAAGCTTTATTAAACATAAATTTAGCAGTAGAATAATCTGTCCTAATGGTGAATTATTGATTAAGTAAATCATTTTGAAATTTCAACACACATTTAACAATGACAAGAACTTCTTTAGCAACAGTACCATAATTTCTTTGGGCTCCTTTTCATTTTCTTTAATGGAATCTAACCAAGTATTCTTGTTTATTTTCATCAATTTGTTTTAGTGTTCCTCCAAATCCAATTTCAGAGGCATCTGTTTCTATTATTTTCTTACAATTAAGATTAGCAAGAGATAGACATAGTAATGATTTAACCTTCTGTTTAATTAATTTAATTGCTTTTGTATGTTCATTAGTCCATTCTGGTAGATTCTTTTTAAGCCTATCATATAATATTGTTGTATCTTGAACAAGATTCTTATAGTATGTGGCTATATAATTTAAACTGCCTAAAAATCTTTGTAACTGACTTTTATCAAGAAATTTATCTGCAAATTTAATACATCTATTGATGGGTATAATTTCCCCTTTTTCAATATGATGTCCTAGAAATCTAAGTTTAGTCTGGAAGATATTCATTTTTTATTTTGATAAAACTAAACCATTTAGGATGATAAGTTTTTAAACATTTCTAAATGTTTAAAATGGTCTTCTATGTTGTTTGCGAAGACTAAGATATAATCAATATAAACTATGATAAAATTAGAGAATTGATTAAAAATGTCATTCATAATATTATAAAAATTCTGAAGGTGCATTTTTTAAATCCGAATGACATAACATTCCATTCATAATGTCCAAATGGGATTGTGAATGCTGTTTTGTACCAATCTAATTTATTTATTTGAATTTACCAATATCCTGATTTTAAATCAAATTTTGAGAAAATTATTGCCTTATGTAATCTATCTAACAAATCCTTCTTGTTAGGGATAGGATATTTTATCCATTTTAAGACTTTATTAAGATGTTTATAATTTATTACAAGCCTGAGTTTTCCTCTTTGTTTTTCTGCATGCTATTAACATGAAAAGTAGTACACTACCAGGATGATTTTGAGGACCTAATTAGTTTTTTCTCAATTAGGAATTTAATCTCATTTTTACATAATTCTAAATATTCAGTATTCAGGTCTTGCCTTAGTAAGAATCTTTGCTTCTGAAAATTCATTTTCGTAAGGAAGGTCAACAATATATTTTTTCCTATGCAAAAATGCATTGGAATGTTCGTCACATACCTCTAGTTTCAAATTTATTTTGCATCATTTTAATTTTTTCTTGTAATTTAGGATTTTTAAGTAGTTTATTTATTTGTAATGAATTAATTTCTTCTTTAATAAAACATATTTGGTTAGTCTTAGATATTATTGAATCTCTTATTTCATTGATAACTCTGTCTATTGGTTGAGTGATGAATTCAAATTTTATTATTTCTTCTTCAAAGGTTCCTATTATACCTTTTTTATTAATATTTCTTTTTGGAAAAATTTTCTTAAAGAAAGGTGTTCCAAGAATAATTTCATTTGTTAAATCTTTTATTAATAGGAAGCTTGATGGAATACATTTTTTATTATTACATATGTAAGCTTTTGGAATTTTTAAAGCTTATATTTAATTTTTGTCCATTGACAAATGATAAAGAGTGGGTCGTCTATACCTAGTTGGTATAAGACCTTATTTAATACAATTAATATCTGCTCCGCTGTCTATAAAAGCAGCAAATGTTTTTCGAAAACTGTTATGTATTAAAAGATCGATTTTAACATTTTATTTTTTACTAGTGACTATCTCCAAAGTGGATAAAAAGTCCTCATATTTTTTTACCTACTCCAGTATTCCTGCTAATTTCTAACATTTCAATTCTATTAATAAGAGATTGAATATATTTCTTAATATTTTTATTTCTTCCTTTAATTTTTCTACTTTTATTCTTAGATCTTCTAGAGTAGAGGGATTATCTTGAATAGTATGCTTTTTATTAAGCAATTTCTTGATCTCAGTAATTGTATATGGTTCAAAAGGTTTATTAATAGTTCTATCATAAATTGGGCTAGACTCAGATGTGGTGGCTTTATCATTATTGTCAATTTTACTCATAATGATCTCCCTAACTTCAAGGTTTTTTTTTTCTCTCTAAGTAATTGGATAATATGATTATCAGTGAGAACATTTATTTTTCCATTTCTTTAAATTTTATCATTAATTCATAAAACTCCTGATGAGAATTTTCCTCCGCTTTTCCTTGTCTACATGAACAAGAAGGTTTTTCTTCTTCAGATTCAGAAGTGGTAGATGAATATTCAAAATTTTCTTCAATATTTTTGAGTTTACTCTGTTCTTCGGATTGTTCCTCTGATTCAGAGGACTCTTTTTCCCTAGAAAATATTACATTGAGTATTTCTTGTTTCTCTTCTTCTTCTAAATTAAGATTATTTATTTTCTTTTTCAATTTCCTGGCTTTTTTGTTTCTGCATCTAGTTGCAAGATGGTCCGTTTCTCCACAACTATAGCATCTTCTTATACTCTTTGCGGTACTATATTTAGCCATCCATTCATTTTTTCTAGCTAGGTTTTTTTTTTATTTATTTCTTTTCTTAATTTTTTCTTTTTATACCTCTATTCTTTAAGTCTTGAAGTTCTATCCTTAGGGATTCTTAATCTATCGGATGGTTTCATTTCCATCCCAAATTGAGCACAAAATTGTCCTAATTGACTTTTTTTCGTTAAATTTTGTCTTTTAATTTGTCAGTTCAGTCTAATTTCATTGCATAAGTTTAATCCTTCTTGAATGTTGGGAAAGGGTATTATGAAAATTATGAAAGAGTCACTAATTGTTTTTAAAGCAGAAAGGAAAAGAAATTTATATATTTGGTTTGTGAGATATTATTCCATGGCTACTACTGTATTAAAAAATGACAAAACTAATTTGTGGCATAAAAGATTAGGCCACATAAGTAAGGCCTAGAGTTTATTCCATAAAAATGGCATCTTATTTGACAAGATAAGCAAAATGGATTTCTGTGATAAATGTGTTCTAGGGAAACAACACAAAGTGCATTTTCCTGCATCTTTTGATTCTAAAACTTCATCATCATCTTGCATTCTAGATTATGTACATGCTGATTTATGGGGACCTGCTAACACCCCACTCATGGTGGAAATAAGTATTTCTTGTCTATAATTGATAATTATTCCAGAAAAGTTTTTGTTTTTCTTATGAAACAAATATCTGAAGTTTTTGAAAAATTCAAAAATTGAAAAAGCTTAGTAGAAAATCAGACTGCAAAGAAATTAAAAGCATTTAAAACTGATAATAGTCTGGAATTTTTAATCAACAATTTTCTGAATTATGTGATACTTTGGGAATTAAAAGACATCAGACCACCCCTTATACCCCTCAGTAAAATGGAGTTGTTGAAAGAATAAATAGAACTTTACTAAACAAAGTAAGATGCATGCTTATTAGTTCTGGCTTGTCAACAACGTTTTGGGGAGAAACTGTTTTAACTGTTGCTTTCTTAATTAATAGGTCTCTCTCTGTTCCTTTACTTGGAAAAATAACTGAGTGTGTATGGATTGGTAAAAATATTGATATTTCTTCCTTATGCATTTTTGAATGTTCTGCTTTTGCATTACATTCTGATGATAAACTTGAACCATGTTCTAAAAAATATATGTTTATTGGTTATCCTGAAGGGCTATAGAATGGTTTAGGTAGAATGGTTTAGGAGTAAACATGGCTTTAAGGTTATAATTAGTAGGGATGTAGTTCTTAATGAATCCAAAATGCCTTGTTTGAAAAATACACTTAAACAAACTAGTGAAGCAGATATTAATCCACCTTTAATATGGTGGAGGTTATGTCAGAAGATAAGCAACAAGGGGAAGAAATAAGGACAGAAAATCAACTGAAAATTAATAACAATCCTGAACCTGAGGAAAACTTACAAAATTATCAGCTTGGGGATAGGGGAAGAAGAGAATATAGGCTCCCCTCGAAACTTAAAGATTTCATCTTGCATTAATGACTGAAGATCTTGAACCTAGTACTCATGAAGAAGCTTTTTAAATATGCAGATTCAACTATGGCTAAAAGCTATGAATGAAGAAATAAATTCTTTGCATGCTAATAAAACTTGGGTGCTTGTCCAAAACCTAAGACCTACTCTATTGTTGATTGTAAATGGATGTTCAAAATAAAACAACAAAATAATGCAACAAGGTTTAAGGCTAGGTTAGTTGCAAAAGGTTTTACACAAAAAGAAGGAACTGATTACAATGAAATTTTTTCCCCTATTGTGAAGTATACTACTGTAAGAATTATTCTTGTCTTATTTCTCAGTTTGATTGGGAATTAAAACAAATGAATGTTAAAATTATTTTGTAGCATCGAAATTTAGAAGAACAAATTTACATTCATCAACCTAGTGGTTTTATTGATAAGCAGAAACCCGATCATGTATGTTTGCTTAAAAAGTCTCTTTATGGTTTAAAATAGTCCCCTAGATATTTTTCAGGATAGAACCAAACAAATAGATATTAGATATCATTATATTAGAGATATTGCAGGAAATCATTAATTTAGAAAAGATAAAATGTGAATTCAATCTTGCAGACATGGGAACTAAGTGCTTGCCTATAGAAAAATTCAACACTTCTCTAAAAAGTTTGAACTTATGATGATCTCCATGGTTTCACTAACCTATATATACATGCAGGTGCTCTCCTTTGTTTTGCAGGTTCTATAAAGGCGTCTGGAAAATGATGAATGCCAGATCCAACCTTGGGTGTGGCTCCCTCTAATGGGTCCTGGTCCAAGGTGGAGAATATTGAAATATGGTCCATGACCCTTGGTAGGCGCAAGCCCATTAGGTCCTTTTCACATTCTAACTTGGATGGTTCAGGCCCACTCTTGTCAACGGCCCACTTTGACCGTATCAGCCCACTCTCGCCAGCTCATTGCCCCGACTCGTTTTGACCCGGCTGAAAATGTACTTAATCCCTAAAACCCTAACTCTAATCTCATTTTCTGCCTTCTTGTTTTATCTTCTATCGTGCTCTCCGGTTTCTCTCCGTCTTCATTCTGTCTCTGATTCTTATGGCCTTGGAAATAATCTTGCACCGCCTTTTTTCACCATCCTCTTCAATCCAGAACCACTATAAATCCCTGTGTGGTTTTTGGTTGTTAAGAGGAGAATAGCTGCCATCTCTTCCTTTCTCCTTCTTCTGCTCCGATTAAAAGTTCTTTGTAAACCCTAAGTGGGAAACCTTTATGATTTTACAAGAGGGTCTCTGTGGCCAATTTCACGATTGAGTTTGAGCAACCGTGAGTTTGACGGCCGGTCTCAGTGACCATGGGTTGTCCCTCATTAGATCTGGCTCTTGAGCCTTATTTGTTCTTTCTTACTATTTATTTAACACTGTTATTGTTAGATCTGTAATTTATTCTTTATATTTATTTAGATATGTTTTTATTATTGGTATGTAATTATTTAAGGGTTTGAATAACCCACCATTATTCTATAATAATTGCGTTAAGGCTTCTGCTGGAGGGTATATACCCAACAGAACTAATGACCACAAACAGACCATCGGAATCCATTGGAGTTTCCAATGGACTTTACCATGCATTTCTGACAGTCTACTATGTCAAAGCCCAATCGTTGCACAAACAGTAAATTTGTGGGAAAAGCTTTCAGAAATTTCCCACGAATATTATCTGTCGGAGAACTTGGACATTAAATTTAGTTGCATATTTCCAACAGTTTTTGATAGAAAATATTTTGCATTAATATTCTGACAGATTCGTTAAGGACGTCATGTTGATATCCTTCGAAAATTCATTTGTGACATCAAAAAATCATCTGCGACGGATTTTGACCTTATATAGTAAAGGTCCATTATATTATAACTGCCATGCCCCAAAGTAGGACTCCTACTTTAGACCCTATTCTCGGGACGCAATCTAACTGAAACCTTAACAACAATATACTCATCAAATTTGCAACCTGATAACCAAAACAACTACGCCTAACCATTCAACCTTCCTCTTAATCACCTCGATCTCTTTCCTAAGTCACCTAGATCTTGACTTCTCCACATTACCACCTGTATTTGGAGGAGAAAATTCAAAATACGTTAGACAAAGCTTAGTGAGGACATGCATGGGTGCATATGGAGGAAAATGGTCATAATAGAAAACTCGATTAAAATAGTCGAGATATATTATATTGATTGGAAAAAATATCAATCAGGCCTGTGAAGACCGTATCAGGCAAAGACCGTCACATTGTCACCACCTTATGTCTCCCAAAAGACCATTTACTACCTTATCCTCCATGCAGGGAGCGATCCCACGACCACATTGAACTTGCCATGCCTAGGTACATGAAGAAACCAAGAAAATAGGGTTCAGAAACGAATTTCTTCCATAAAAAATGGTAACAGATAGTCCAATAGCTGATTTCAATTGTTAAATGTTTCTCTGAACTTTTAAGATAAAATAGAATCTGTTTCTAAATCCGTCGCAGACCAATCAAACCTAGACAAATCCATTTCTGACTCGCTTTTTAATTCTGTCTCTAAATTCGATAGACTTACAAAGACAATCATCTCCATTTCCGTTCTAATTTTGTGGCTGATTTTATCTCTGAATCAATCTCTAAGTTTGCAGCTAGAAACAAAAAATTCAACTTGACCTTACAAAATCAATTTGAAATTTTACTATAAATCGATATTACACCTTACATTAAACTTAATATACATAGAATTGGCGTGTAATATAAAACTCGCATCACATGTACATTTAAAGTAGATTTTATAAACACACTGTGCAACACACCACATGTACATTTAAAGCAAATTTTGTAAACACAGTGTGTAAATATAATTAACAATAAAATATTCAACTTACCAAAACATCCCGGATGAATACACGCATCAAATTAAATTTGCAATCCAACAAACAGTCAGTTTTATTAAAATAATTAAGTAAAAAAGTATTATGAATGGATTTATAAATCTGATAAGCAATTAATTGGAATGATACCTTATTCTACTAAGGCTTATTTATTAAAATAAATAAAAAGTTAAAAATAATGCAAATACTACTACTTTTAAAATTATAACAAAAACTGAGCAATTGTGGACTCTATCTACGACTTACATATTTTTTATTTTTTAAAAAGAATTGCTGAAAGTCGGGCTCTATCGACGACTTTCGTAGGTAAAATCCACGACTCTTTTCTTTTTTCATAAAAAAAATTCTCAAAGTCGTGAGTCGTGGAAAGAGAGTCCACGATTCTTTTTTTTTTACTTTTTTTTTTAAAATTTTAGATTAAATAATAATGTAATATTAATTTGTTGATTATAAATTATTTGTTAATCAATAATTATAACCAATTAAGTATGTATTGTTAATAAAATTATTTTATTTATATAAATTTTAAGATATTTAATATTATATGTTTTATTACATTTATATAATTAATATATATATATTTCGCAATTTAGTATTCAGTTCGATTCGATTAACCGGCATAAAATCCAAAATCGAATAGAATATCAAAATTTCAAAAAAAAAATAAAAAATTAATGTCGAATCGAAATTCCGATTTGATATTATGTAAAAATCTAATTTCGATCTCAGTTCAACAACATTGTTAAGTTAGTTGTATATTAATGTCGGTGATGATGATAATGAAAAAAATGAACTAATATAGAATGTGGGTTAGGAAATGAGAAGACGTCTGCCAATACTACTGACGCACATGATGGACGAACAGTCATTTTTAATATTTATAATTATCGTACTTTTTGTTATATAAATTTAGAAATTTATTAATAATTATAATTAGTTGAATATTTAAATTTATAACCTTGCACTTTATCCACGACTTTGAGAAATTTTTTAAAAAGAATAAAACTGAAGCACTGGGTCAAATGGTTTAAATGGTCAAATTTTTCAATTCTTGTGGAGTAACATTAAAGATACAATAAACACTTTGACTAGAGAATTATTCGATTATACTAATATCAAAGAAATCAGCGGCTCCATGTAAATATCGATGAGACGTTTTGGATTGGAAGGACTGGACATCACCATCATCAGGAACATATACTCAAAATTCATGCACATTTTGGGCTGGAGATTATACGGTGTAAGTATAACGGGCCAACATGAGTAAGTACGACCGTACTGCCCGTGCTATACGAACCTATCTGTGCACAAACCCAATCTAACATTACGGGGTTCTACTACAAAATCGAGATATATTCGGTTAAAAATGTCTCCATGCCTCTACATCAGACGGATGACACATGGATCCCTCCTCCGTCTGATAATTGGCATGCCACGTCATTTTACTTGGCAGTGGCTTTTGAAGCATACAACCTCTATGGGCGAGGCGTAATCAACATGTACCTAAAAATAGCATAGATGTCTTCTTGCATTAGGATTTCGTTCCCTAGTCGACTTGTACCTAGATTCTTCACAAAACTTGAAGTAGTTCAGATTAATGTTGTCCTTCCAGTACAGCATGTAACCATTTTTACACGTATCAATCTTCTCAATAGGTAAACCCAAGTCTTTTATCAATTTCTTCGTACTATGTAATCTTGGGGCAAGGTGTGGTCACGGGGCAATATATGATTAGCCCACTATGATGTTCGATTATATACATGCTGAAAAATATGACCCTCAACTTTGATATTCACCAACTTAGCTACATCCCCCAATTAAGATTGGGTGCAACCGTTCCACAACTGCTGCTCGACAGCATGCACTACATCGTAAAACAAGTCTACCAGTCCAGATACATAATTGTTGGGCCCCCCACCGTAATATGAACTAAGCCCTGCATTAGCAGGATACAACCTTGTCCCATCATTAAGCATACCATCCTGGTTATAATTAGAAGACCAGATAGCCAGCCCAACGGCATCAAAAAACATCCTCTGCGCCCAATCCATCTACGCCGCATCACCCCAAGTCATACTCGCAGCCTGCATAACATGAGAAATGAAAGTTTGCTCCTCTTGCAACGGGGCCGCGGTGAGGGCCTCAAAATACTCCTGCGCGCTCTCATTGCCATGAAAAGTCCAACTATAATACTCCGGCATAAAATCTTTCATAAATAAGTCAAAATTTACCTCGTCCTGAAAACTTCATTTTTGCACTTCCGACAAGGACACTTAATTTTCTCACTGTCTATATATGCATGTTGAGATTGGCCTATTCTATAAATGTAGCAACACCATCCTAAAACTCCAGAGTAAGTCCCACCTTATTCTGAAGGTTCTTCTCATGCATCCATCTCCTCAACTGTCTTAACATGATGATAAGTTCTACACACACACACACACACACATATATATATATATATGGTAATTATTATAATATTCAATTTGATTGATAAAACTACAACAAATATAATCAATTGACAAATGAAGGGTTAAAGTTGTTACCTGATCAAAATAACTCCATGTATCAATGAATATTCGAGATAGATTAACGAACAACAGTAGCAAAATATTAGTGAGATAGCGAGAGATCAAAAAGTTCAAGAGAGATTGAGCAAACAGAGAGAAAATAAGAATGGAAGAAGATAGTGAGACTAAATGGAAAGAGACAAACACATTTATATAGGAAAATTTGGAACAAGCTTTGGAACGGGTGTGGGAACACATATTTAGCCGTTAAAAAGTAGCCATTAATTTATATTTTGGAACAGTCCTTGAGACGGCCTTAGGAACGATCTTTCTGACCGTTGAAATATAACTGTTGTATTTCATTTGAAATGGTATCAGTAATATTAAAAAAATAATACAAATAAATCGTTCCAATGTGTACCAGATTTTAGAACGATTTTAGAAACACATGATTTCTTAAATAAAATGAATACTTTGGAACGGTTTTTTGCATAATTCATTAAGGGTGTTCAAAAATTGTTCCAAATGTACCACATTTTGCAATACAATTTTGAACTGTCATTTTCTGGACATCCATTGCAGCTAGGGGTGAGCGTCGGGTCAGGTTCGGGTTTGTCGAGTCGGGTACCCTACTTGTCGAAGTGTATAACACTACCCGACCCCGAACCTGAGTAGGGCGAGTACCCGACAGTCGGGTTCGAGTAGTCATACTCAAGTTTAATTTTTTTTATTATTATTATAAAGCAAAGAAATTTTATTCATAAAATAAATTGCAATGGCAAAGAATCACAAGAGACATTTAATTTTTTCAAACATCATTAGTAAACAACATGAACAAAATAATCCATCAAGTCATTACATTCTAATCATCAATTTACAATTACTTGTGAAGTACTAGATCTAAAATAGTCCAAACTCCAAAGTAGTCCAATCAAATATCAATTATGGTTGAATCGACTCCTAATTTTGTCAGCTCTACAAGAAAACAAAAAAAAATTGAGATAATATAAATAAAAGTATATAGAATTTAATATAAAACAAAGCAAAAGAAAAAATAAAAAGTACCTTGCTCAAACATTTCAATTTCACTTAAATCTTCTTCTATGCTTATTGGCTTGGAATCTTTACGGATCCAATCTTGAGCACAAATAATAGTTTGAACAATTTTAGAAAATAGTGAGCTCCTAAATGCATCAAGTACACGTCCACCAGTGCTAAATGCGGCCTCTGAAGCAATAGTCGAGGCAGGAACTGCCAATATATCTCGAGCCATCTTTGAGAGAATCGGAAACCTTTGAGTGTTCACTTTCCACCATTTTAATATATCAAACTTTTCCATATATTCTTCGACATCCTCACTGAGATACTTCTCTAACTCTAATTTCACGTGATCTTTTCCCCCTATCATGTACATCATGTACTCTTGTTGTAAAGAAAACCTGCGAGTCTCGTTCTCTTCATCATGCATAAACATTTCCTTTGATGAGGAAGAAGATGAAGAAACACGACTAGATGATGAACCCGGGCTCTCTAAAGTTCCTTGAAGAGCGTGTCCATATCTTAACTTGTAATCATTGAACAACTCATGAAGACCATCTCGTACTCTCTCTTTCATTACATCACTTTGTCCAATACCACCATATAATTTATCAAAGAAAAATTCTACAAATCCCAATTTGTGACGTGGATCAAGTATCACACCATAATACAAAACCATATTCATCTTTTCAATTGATCCCCAATACTTGTCAAATTTTT
>NC_026152.1:5331355-5346514 GCF_000512975.1 Sesamum indicum
CAACATCATCACTATTCAACCATCTTCGGAGAAGCAAATCAACTTCACATATTTCATGAAACACAATATTACATGTGACATATGAAGAACCAGAAATGCACAATGTGAGATTGTAAAAATACTTCAAAAACTTCAATAACATCTTTGCCCTATCCTAGTCAGATTCAATAGGAATTCCATCAATTGGTTTCTTTGAAAGATCAGTCCTATAAGCAAGATCTATATCTTCACAAGCATCAAATGCCCTTTGAAAACATATCACAGCTTCTAACATCAAGTAGGTGGAGTTCTATCTGGTAGGTACATTAAGAGATAATAACTTTTTTGTTTCCATAAATTCAACGCATTCTTGAAATTTTTTGTACCTAGCCGGAGAGTTTCTCACGTACCTAACTGCCCCTCTAATATGGGATATTGCCTCATGCTCATCCTTCCCTTTCAAGCCATTCTGAACCACAAGGTTGATTATATGTGCTATACACCTCATGTGCACATATTTTCCACCTAAAATATTTTGACCCTAGTTTTCAAGTTTCTTTTTCAAATAAACCATAGCTCCATCATTAGAAGATGCATTATCAACAGTAATCGTAAAAATCCTATCAATACCCCATTCAAGCAAACATTTCTCAACACCTCTACTAACTTCTTCACTTTTGTGTCCGATAATTGGACAAAAATTCAAAATTCTCTTATGTAAATTCCAATCATCATCAATAAAATGAGCAGTGAGACACATGTAATTGACTTTCTGAATAGATGTCCAAGTGTCTGTTGTAATGCAAACCCTTTGAGCATGATTTTTAATAAATGACTTCAATTTTGCTCTTTCATTGACATACATATGGAAAATGTCTTTTGTTATTGTCCTTCTTGATGGAATAGCAAACATTGGACAAGCCACCGACATGAATTGTCTAAATCCAGAATTCTCAACCGTTTTAAATGGGAGCTCATCTACAACCAACATATAAGACAAAGCCTCTCTAATTTTCTCTTGATCAAATCTCCAATTGACAAGAGAGACCTCTTTTTCGCCTAAACGAATTGATTGAAAAGACAATCTCGTCTGATTGGTGCAAACATCATGAGGTTTATTTTTGCAAGATTCAAAGTGGTTCTTTAGAGGCCTAGTTCCATGTACTTTTGGATCGGCTTTGATTCCCTAGTACAATATTTGCATCTAGCCTTTTGTACTTTATCTTTTTCATAGTAAAATTTATGAAAATGGTCCCACCAAGGTGATCTAGAAGTCACTACCCTCTTTTATCTTTTCTTGGAAACAAGTGGAATATCGTCCTCATCCTCTGACATATCCATACCCTTCTCAACATCAAAGTCAACATGATCACCACTGACCTGATTATGAATCATGTTTATATTTATGCCCTGATCTTGGGCATCTGATAAGTCTACAGTAGGTGAAGATTGAGATTGAGAATTTGACATCCGCAAGATTAAAATATCCACATGTAAGATACATAAGATCCCGTAATCAATGGACGAAAAGTATATTAACCCTAACAATTCATGAGAATCAATTTTAATATGAAGCACATTGATTATGCATGAGTTTTCACTGTTCAAATTATGAAACAAATTTTTAGGGTGAAAAGCTTATATGAAGGGAAATTTGATGTGACTAAATGTGAGAGCTCATGTTTATTCCAGGTGAACTTCAGACTTGTATCTTTTGCAATGTTTTCAGGCAATCGTAGCAAAGGGGGGTCATTTCCTTGAAGCTCTAGTATCCGGTAGCAAAAAACCTGCTGAGGATGGTCAACTAGTTATCCTTGCTGCTGGAGAAAAGGTGAGAGCTCTTGTTATAACACTTATGTCACTTAAACATTCATTCTCTTGGGCTAACTAGGCAGCCTCTGTAAAGTCCTATTACATTGAGATAGGAGATGAAAACAATTTTAGAGTCTTCCCTGTCATACGTGTAGAAGCAATTGGAAATTTTAATATCTATGTTACTTTCTACAATTTTAATTATATCTTGAGCTGTATCTCATGAATTAAAATTTCTTAACAGACAAAAAGTATATTAACCCTTTATTTCTTAACAATTCATGATTTCATTTTGGTATAAATCAATTGTACATACCAAAATGAAATAGAAAAAAATAGAGAAGCAAAAAGAGAAGCAACTTCAGCAAACAGAGAAGCAAGTTAAGGAAGAAGAGGTTTACACCAAAATTGCAGAAACACTATATAATATAAAGATGCCATTGCCGTGAGTGATGGGTCGACGGCAACAGGACAGGTGGCGAGTGGTGGCTGGCAGGCTGAGAGTCTCACGCGACGGCGACGGCGATGGTGAGAGAGAGGAAGAAATGAAATGCAGGAGCAGGAGCAGGAGAGTCTGAGAGAGAGATGGAGACGGGAACCCTATTAAAATTTCCCCCCTTTTGACGTCGGGTACCCGATCGGGTAATCGGGTTGGGTTTTAAAACCCGAACCCGATCTGACTAAAAACCCCATAAAAATCCGAACAAACCGCCTTGTTTTACCCGAACCCGATCGGGTCAGGTCGGGACCCGATGAACCCGACCCGATTGCCTACCCATAATCGCAGCACATAGAGGATCGGTTGACTCAAGACTGTTCCTAATTCTAATATAGTGTTCCAAACAGAGTTCCAACCATTTATCATTACTATTTTGGAATGGTGGTTGGAACGAATTTAGTAACTGTTTGTTTGGAACTCCAAAATTATAACCAAAAAAATGTTCAAGATGAGTCACGTTTCAATATCCGTTCCTGATGTGTTTCAAATATTGTTCCAAGATGGAACGGTTTTTGAAACAGTTGCCCTGATCGTGCCAAATCCCGCCTTGTTTGTAGTGTTTTTTACTATAAAATTTTAAGTATTTTATCTTAATTTATTCTCAAACTTGTGCTTAACGTATTATTTTAATTGTTTTAGATGTTAAACAAAAGAATGGCAAAGTCAACATACAAACCTCACTCCACCACAAAATGATGTATAAAATTCTAGGATGAGGAAAATATGTTTGAAACGTCTTTTTCCTAATGATGATACATGAAGAGAAGTGAATCTTGCAAGATTTTTTGGATGCCTTGATGACTTTGCTGATGAAGATTCTCTTCGATATAGATGGGCAATAGATCCAATAAAGTGGTGGTTAATACATGGTTCTGCAGCCCCTCAACTTCGAAGTATTTCTCTAAAGTTACTTGGCCACGTTTATTCCTTTTCTTGTTGTGAGAGAAATTGGAGTACTTATGCATTCATCTACTCGGCAAGGAGGAATCAAATTACTCCACAACATGCTGAAGATCTAGTTTTTGTGCACAACAATCTTCAAATTTTGTCAAGAAAGACTCCACAATACATGCAAGGCGACACTAAAATGTAGGATGTGGCAGGGATACTTTTGAGACCATAGAAGATGTTGGCATTCTAGAGATTGGAAATCTCTCGCTTGATGAACCAGAGTTGGAGTCTGTTTTATTTGATGAAATTACTGAAGATCCAAGAGATGATCATGCCAATTTAAATTATTTGAATGACAGGAAATTTGGATGATTTAACTGATTATATATGTATTTGAAACCATGTATTTTGGTTAGGAACTTATATGTAATAAATCATTATATTATGGTTTATTTTGATACTTTTATATAACATATATTAATTTTATGAGAAATTAAGTGTATATATGATAAAAATATATTAATCAGTTTCATGTCACGTTCTAACTTTTTTAAATTTTTCGTGTCACCGTGTCCGTGTCCGCATCGCGTATCCATGTCTATGCATCATAGCTTGTGACATAGTGTTATATTGTGTTTAAAAGACCTAATCTTTTAAACTTCCACACACCTAATATTTGGACCGTGCTTGATTTAATTTTTTATAATAATCTATTGAATTTATGGGATTAAAGTGGTGCGTATTTAGTGGGAGTTCTTGAAACATCCAAAAATGAGAATGGAATTCTCATTCGGTGAAATTCCTTTGGAAGAGACGATGTTGAACTGTCTCTAGTAAGAAAGAAATCGAACCTTAATTGGATATGATTCAACCGATGCTTGAATTAGTTGGCCCGTCTGGAAGTGGACTTTCTAAAATCATCCAGTTCTAAAATGTGGTATTTTTGGACACCATATTTGACATGGAATAGCAGACTTGTATCCTACTAAAGGTATGAGGAATGATCTTGCATACATCAAAGGACTAGTGGGAGGAAAATTAGACTTGGAATCTGGTTTATATAGGTTCGTCATGGAATAATGCAAACATAATTAGTAATCGAAAGTTTAACTGACCATATCTAAAGTTCTCCAAAGGACGATCAGAAAACTCCGGTTACCTGAAAGGTATGAATTTCTGAAATCAAACAAGGAAAAGCGATGTAGGACATCAATTCGGATAAATGGCTTGCAACCATAAAATCCTCTATGGAGATCAAACTAGATTTGAACGTTACACATACTTGTTTTGACAAGTTCATGAGGTACATGACTTGGTCAAGAACAAGATGGAAGGTGAGTGGAAGCTCAATTGTGTTCCAAGTGTTTGAGATATTAAAACGTCTTTGATTATTTGGAATGATAGAAAGATATTGTGAAAGTCTAAAGCACGAACGTTGTTCTTAAAATTCTCCACAATAGGAATTGGACTCCTATCTAGGGATAAGCTGTCCAAGATTCAGTCGTGGTAAACTGATAGGAGCTTAGATGTCTGATATCTCCTATGTCTTTGCTGTGAGCAGCATGGAATGTTGTTCGGTGCACTGAGCCCGATGTTGCTTATGCTTTTTGAGCATAACAACGAATATTGAGTGTGCACCTACGAGTCAGCAGACAACTGTTGAGGGGCTATCTTTAATACCTGAATAAGGACTGAAGAAGAGCTTGACGCACATTAATGGAGAGTTGATTCTGGATGGCAATAGCAATAGTAGCGTCCAAGATACTATGAATAATATTTAATCTCAAAACAAACGAACATTCGAGATTTATGATAATGTGGTAACACTGGAAAGATTTCAAGTGAGATACCAGAAAGAACCTTATCATGATAAATTGAATGCATGGCAATTTTAAAGTTATATTGGAAAACGGTTAGGATCGAAAAACAACACTCGATTGTTGGGTATGCTACCTAGCATAGCCGCGCTAGTAGTCACCTTGAAGGATGATAGTTGGACTATGGCACAAGGTAAAAGGCCTGAGATCTTATCACTGGTCCAGAAAAAAATTTTAGACACCATCATCTGCTTGGAGCAGTTGGACCGCAGGACATCGGCACAAATGAAAAGTAGACCGATAAGTCCTAGCCAATATCACAGGTTGCTCATAGTCAGATTAATCTGAAAACATGAGTAATTGACTTTAAGGTCAAGTGGTAGATTGTTGGAATAAGTGACCCAAAACCAATTGGATTGGCAGTTTTGAGAACCATTCAAGCAATTTTTATTTAAGCAATGTTGTTCCAACAAATATGGTAACTATTCGTCTTGGCACACGTATCTACTGTGCTTACAAATTACATCAAGTACTGTTTGGATGTCACAACAGATGCTCACAGACCACTTTAACAATCGTGCAACAGTTGGACTACGCATTGGATGGCGGTCATGAAATCAACTTTCAAGTATTGGGTTTGAAATGTTCCAAGTCGAGACCTCGAAACTAGGCATCGAGAGTCCTACTGAATTCATCTGATGAGTGCCGTATTCCATCGACGACAAACGTGGGACGTCAATGCGATCTTAGTGGGTCGATTGGCTAGGTGTCGAATTGGCAGAATTGACTCGCGGGGATCGTCATATGGAAGCCTTGGAGGTTTGGTCGGTATGACTTGAGTCCCCTGCTCCGATAGTACGGGAGTAGTCCTCAGACTTGAAGAATCATGGCAGTTATGTACATGCGATAATTGTATCTTAGATTTGTACGAGAGGTGACCGTATCTTAGACATGGTCATCATAAGCCTTGTCTAGTGCAGTCAAAGGATATAGTGAGGACGGTGAGTTCCAAGAAGATAATCTATCCCGTGTCAAAACATGTTAGAGTTATCTCTTATACACTTGGAAATGCATCTATGCTCTATAAAAATTGTGGCCACAGTCATTAGTCGAATACAAAAAAGAGGTTCCTATATCGAGCAATTTAGCGTAACACAATCTCAAGTATTAAACATAGACACCTAATCCAGGATGGGAACCGACACCCAATTCCATGCCTTAGACTAAGGTCGGGAGATAGTAGATGAAAAGACCGTACTCGTATGGACTCGAGAGCCTAAAAGTTCATATAGATATTCGCCTAGTCTCCAGTGCCATGGACCATGATAGGCTTTCTTGATGAAGAGTTGATCAAGAACTATTAGTTAAATTGAATTTAATTAATAATAGTGTTTGGCACTAGCCCAAGTCTAGCTGAAAGTTGAACCTAAAGAATCACACACTAATCAACGAGAAGGGACGAAGAATTAATTAGGAATTAATTCCATAAGTAATTGGATTACTTATAAATGAGAGGAATCCCTTGGATGGAACTCGTGGTAGTAACTGTTGAGACAAGTTTGGAACCCGTGGTAGTAATACTTCAAAGCACGATCGGTTAGAAGGGTCAAGAACTCTAGGGATTTCTTAAACTCTACCAAGCGGCTCACCCACAAGCCCCCCGGCATATCCCTGCCTTTCCCAATTTTAGGGTAATTACAAATTACCTCCTTTCTCACCTACTCCTACATTATAGATTGTTCTAGGCAAATGTGCATCTTCCTCATGGACCCTATTTTTCTTCTTCACCTCCTCATTCAGTTAGCGACTAGCCCTCTCCAATTCCTCTATCCTCTTGAAGGAGTCTTCAGACAGAGAGCTACCTTACTCTAGCCAAGTAAGCAATCGCCCCTAGCACAACGGTCTAGAATTAGAGTAGAAACTAAGTTTAGTTATCATTAAATCTTTTTAAATTTATTGCAATTTTTAACTGCATGATCGTTACCTTGCTAAGATATGAAACAAAGAGGTTAATAGCTTTCACCTAAGGTAAGTTGTCCATATATGTCATGTCCATTGGAAGGCGCGCTCCCTTCAGGAAATCTGCACTTGTGCTCTCTACTCCCTTCTCCAGTAGTGGGGACTAACCTTCTAACAAGGTACAGTCCAGGAAGACCTTCTTCTTAGCCTCCCTCTCTTCAGCAGGGCGAGGATTCCCAACTCGCATAATAGTGAGAGGGGCAGGTGACAAGAAAGAAAGTTGCAAGGAAGTGTACCAACAGGGGGATCCATATCTTTCTCTTTGGGGCTCAATCCAAAACGATGAATTATAGCAGAGCGAACTAATTTCAGGGAGTAAAAAGGATGACAAACTTTCAAGTGTTCCATCACGTTCTGAAAAGCAGCAGGGCAAGTCCTAACAAAATGCTTAAGTTACTTAGATGGGTACGAAATCCACATAGGAGGAAACCTCGAAGGCATATGTGAGGAAATAAAGAAATAATGGTGCTTCCACATCTTCACAAAGGATTAGGTTGGGAGAAACTGAGCCTCTCATCTAGAGGTAAAAAAAAAAATAGGCCAAGTCCGGCTCTTTCGAGCATGAAAAAAGTTTGGAAAAAGGCAGTAGAAGGGATTTTCCCCAAGTTCCTACTCAAAATGTAAAGTTGTGCTACTAGTTAAATGATTTTGGGGCTAGCAGATTCAAAGGGATGTTGAATAAAGCAGCTACATCAAGAAAGAAACTCAGGGACACAAAGCCACTTCCAATTGAGCAAGGTAAAAGCACAAAAATCCATCAGGATGGAAATTTGGACGATCATCAACAGCAGGGACCTAGATCACGAAATCACAAGGTATCCCATATTTTTTTCAATGTTTTTCGCATCAGCAGTGGTTAAACAAGAGCGATGTGCTGTAAAAAGCTCTATGCAAAAGGCCACCAATGTCTCCTCAACTTTCTTCCTCTCTTCCTCCTCCTTACTATTCATACCTCCTCGCTTGCACCTCCATTACTGGAGGCAGGGTTAAAGACAATGGGATTTCCACCCTCTTCGCCCAAAGAACTTCCTAAATCTATCAAAAGCTCCTCCACCGCCCTCTCATCAGCACTTCTAATTGACATAATTCCGAAAAGATAAAGAATTTGAAGGAAATTGTATCTAACAGAGATGGTAGGGGAGCAAGGAAATTCAGAAATCCCTAGGAAAGTTGGAAAGATTCAATACCTACAGAGATAAAAATGGAAATTATAAGTGAAAAATTGCCTTTCAAAAGATAAATAGATGAAGAGGAGACTCACCAGGTGAAGAAAGTGTGTGAAATCGGGAAAGTGAAAAGTTGTTTTTATGAGACAAGGAGTAAGGAGTCCATTCGCACAGAAGTTGAGTCCCTTTTCCCCTCTCCTGCCCAAACCATCAATTAGAGAGCTTGTGGTCCTACAAACCTCATCAGGACTATTTTTTCTACTCCAACAATCCAACACCAAGTCTCATAATTTTTTTTTTTTTTGGGGGGGGGGGGGGGGGGGACACCCCCAGGGGGAGGTGATGATACCACCCCAAACAACTTTTCCTCAAAGCCCAAAAGTGAGGTAGTAGGCCTCTACCAGGGTGCCCAATTAGCCAAGCCCTGTTGGGCTAAGAGCAAGGTATAAAACCTATAAACTATTTTTTTCGTAACTTGGTAGACCCAAAGAATGATCCTAATCCAACAAGCTGAGTCACCATACAGCAAGGAGAATATGCTTTACAATTGGTTGACACCTTAAGACACGTCATAGTAAAAAATCTTTAGCTAAGTCCAAAAGTCCAAAAGACCTGTCTATATACACAGGCAAACTGGCAAGGCTTGGTCAAATAGTCATATTTTTGTCTAAATAAGTCCAAATTTTGTGATTCTTTTTTCAGTTATATTGCTAATACATGCAACTATCCATTAACACCAAATTCACTCCAACTACCCTCCAAATCCTACTCTACGAATGTCTATAAATTGAGGCATTGTGCAGTTTTTTTGGTAACACAAACATCATATTTGTACTCTGATTTTCTCTCGATTTTTAAGCTGCTTTTAGCATACTTTTACACTCCACACAATTTTTCATCACTTCAATATTATTTTCAACCATTAATCTCACTTTAATTCAAGTTTTTCTTTTATTTCTTTAGTAAATTCATTACTAACTTAAGCATCAAAGTGCTAATCTCTATTTTGCATGTTAGTCCCTCGATAATCTTAGAATTTTCGTTAAAGTCTTTCGATCCTTGTGTTGCGACTGAATTCCGATATGCATCAACATTTATGTTGTATCTTCTATATAAAAATCATTTTTATACCCTTATAAATATTTTAATATTACTATTATACCCCTCACCGGCCAAGAGGAAAACATCTCCAGCTAACAAACTAATCTCACGTACCTTACTGACTAAGAGATGATATGACCAATAAAATAAAGGTGTGCTTATAACTCATAAAAAAGTGGGTTCGGAAAGCTATATTTAAAAAGCAATTTTAACTGATTAAGGCTTCTCCGTCGTCTTCATCCTATGTTTAGTTAGTTAGCAGCTGCAAAGATTTCACACCTTCTCTCTTTTCAGTTTTCTTGAAGATGGTTGCCTTCCTCTATTTTTGCTAATAAAATTTGCAAATACGAGCAATAATATCATTATATCAGCGATATTATCCGATAATATCATCGACATAAAAGTTTTAGATAATATCTAGCACTGATCGATTTTCAGGGACCGACGACAAATACCAATCCGAATATGTATCGACCAATATCTGATACTTCAAACCATGACCCGTGCCCCATGCTGCATTCCACTGCCCAGAGCGCCCGTTCCGATCCCAACCAACCGCGCACCGCCCTCCTTTATCACTGCTTGAGAAGACCATGTTGCTGCCTCACCCCATTTCACGAAGCAATCATTTGAAAATTGTGAGAGGAAATGCTTTCTCGAAGCATTTACGTAGTTGAAATCCCCCAAATTCACCACAGTTGTTCATTTACTCAACATTGACAAAATCATCATCTTTCATTTCACCACCCAACTCTTCAAATGATCATTTTGTCAAGTTTCCCACTTGAAAGATGAATTCCCATATTGCTTTCATTAGGGGTGCAATGAAGATAAAAGGGTAGCATCAGTGCAGCTCAGAAAATGATTCAGATATGGGGTAGACATGTAATTTTATATTTTCAAATTAGGCATAAAATGGTAAAATCAACAAAGAGGTAAAAAGTTGGGCACTAAAAGATAATATATTATGGATTGGTAAAAAATATCAATTGGCCTTGGGGACAAAAATGCCACATTTTTTAATTTTATGAAACCTACTTTATTAATCCCATAAAGTGTGACGGTAAACTTGCGACGTACCGATCTATGAGACCGTTGAGCAATTTTAGCCAAAATAAATGAACTCGAAGCAATAAGCTCACTGGTCTTACAAGATTCGCTACACATTCTCATTAGGTTTTTACTTCTCTAACCCCACTGCCGTCTTCATTCGCTTGAGTTCTATTTTCACCTTAGGGTTCGCGATTTTCCTCTCCTCATCTCCGATTTTCAAAGATTCAGGGTAAGCGAATTGTTGGAGAGGGGTTTTCCTTTTGCCGAGAATAATCGCTGTGAGCATTGACGCGAGCAGTTTTTCAGCTTTTTCACCACTCGGTTCTGAAATAAATCCAATTCACCACTTCATCTCAGTACCTTGAGCATTGAGTCAAGCCGTTTTAGCAATTGCACACTGTGAACAATCATCATTGCAGATACGGTTAGTTATCTCCTCAGTGTTTTGGTGTATTTTGATCGTCTGGCTAGGTGTTAGTAGAAGAGTATGGTGTTGCAAATCCCAGAAATTTTCAGAAAGAAGGTTTTTGGACGCCTCTTATTTTGTTGTTGCGCTCGTTGCAGAAGCTGTTAATTTGTTCTGATACCTAGTAAACGATCAAACCTCACTGATCATGTCGTTTTCCCGGTGTTTTAGAGGAACCCGTATCTTTTCATCTATTAGCAATTCTCGTAATCTTGGGCCCTTTTTATCCAGGTGATTAACTTCATATATGCTACTCAAACTGGTGTTAGCATTCATAATTTATGCAATTTATTTTGCCTCATTTGTATGGACCAATTTCTTGAGTATCTGTTATTGTTTTTATTTTTATGATTAAAATTTATTTTCAAGTTCTTTTTCCTTTCATTTTTAATCAAAGGCACCTGCTTGATGGTGTGGGTTCGAGATACAATTTTGTTGGAGCAAGTGATAACATCATACGTGGCCAGAGATTTGGATTTCAATGTCGAGGTTTTATGTCGAAGCGTGGATATAAATCTAGGAGTTATACTTTGGAGAATCTGGTTTCGACTAGTTTCAACCGGCAATATGCTACTCATGCTACCCCGGAAAAGAAATCTAAGAAGATGCTTTTCTACTTGACTGGATTGGTCTTTGCTATGGTGGGATGTAGTTATGCTGCTGTTCCCCTGTATAGGAGGTTTTGTCAAGCTACCGGTTATGGTGGTACTGTTCAGCGTCGGGAGGTTAAATAGATTCACTCACTTCACCCTTGGTGCAAGTTCTTGTTTATGCATTTTGTTTCTTGATGCTGATGCAATCTGTCTTTTTGCAGAGTGTTGAAGAAAAGATTGCTCGTCATGTGAAGGATGGCACTGTAACATCCAGGTGTGACTTTCACAGCTTTGAAATGCTGGTCCATTTTTGTCTATTCTGCATAAAATGGTTCAATTGCACTCATTGTTTTTGTATAAGGGGCTTCCAGAATATTTAGAACAGGAGAAGGAGGTGAAAGACAGCCAAAAAATTTAAGTGACCAGAAGTAAGGGATATTGAACTAATAAACTTGGATAAAGCTCCAAAAACATTTACTGGCTATATTGGAGTATTCTCGTGGAGGTAGGACCTCCAATTAAAACAAGCGACCTTTGTGAAGATCTTGAAGACACATGTGTACACACACAGAGGTATACACATGTGTGTGTTTGTTGATATACTGGCAAACTATTGGTTGGAAGGTTGAGGCCTTTCTTGTTTCTTGTCCTTCATCACAAAAATCAGTGAGTAGTTCAGAATGATTAAGAAAGTGGTTTTGCTGAGGCACAAAGAAAATATTCTGGCTGCTGAACATTAGCATTTTGATGCATTGCTAACTTTTAGGTATAATAGCTATGTTCCAACATGCTTTATTTCTGCATCTTGAGACTCATTCTTGGTACCTCATATCTAGCTTCCCCCATCAGTACAGCCATATTTTATGTGATGGTTTTCTTGAGTTAAAATCCACAAAAGATGATCTATTTTGTAAAATCAGAACTCCTGTTCTCAGCATCTTCTGAAAAAAACAGGTTTTTGGATTCGGTCCAAGTATTCCATGTGAACTTTAATGACTTCTAGTTTCTGTGCTTTCAGGGAGATCGTTGTGCAGTTCAATGCTGATGTCGCTGATGGGATGCCCTGGAAATTTGTTCCAACACAGAGAGAGGTGCCTAAGTAATAACAAGTTTGGCATGTGCAGGAGGATAAATGTTTGTCTATTGTGCTTCAGGATGTTTTGTATATATTTGTGCTAGAAGCTTAGTGACCACATTACTTGCTTTTTGAAGTTTTATCGTATGTCTGTGTTTCGTGACTGTAGGTGAGGGTGAAACCAGGAGAGAGTGCTCTTGCATTTTACACTGCTGAAAATAGAAGTTCGGCTCCAATAACAGGTGTATCTACCTATAATGTCACTCCAATGAAGGTATTTTGAAAGCCATGTCTTTATTAAAATGTTTTTCTGTGAGAGTTGCTATTCCCTCTATATTTCATTTTTGTCCGAACGATGTTGCACATTTTAATATCTTGCTGATTGTCTGCAGTTACTTAAGCTATTGCCAATTCATCCCGTGATATGAATGGCTTCTTAACGTGCAATGAGATACACATACACATCTTTTTCTTCCCATTAATGTATTTCCACTGTATTGAGCCGGTAATAAATGTGTTCTTATCTCCGACTGTTGCAGATTCTGCGCCTTTTTTCCAGAGAGAAGAAAACTAGTCTTTTGATAGTCGTTGGCTTTGAAATTTATGGAACACCTTTGTTAGACTGATTGATTACAACATACCTGCTAGGGATGTCATAGTTAAGATGCATGTTGAAGTGACTGCAATAGGCAAAATGACATTGATAGTTTGATTTTCTGATATGTTTGTTCAAGTGATTGTAATGTTACTGCATCGACAAGACATTTACATGGACATCCTTTCCACCTGTACTAAAGATATATACACAAAGCCAGATATTTGCATGATTGATTTTGCTGATATACCATCACATCTTAAAAACCAAATCACACTCACATTTTCAGCAATATTTACTCCTTCAGATCCAAGCCATCTGGATACGTGGCCAAGAAGAAAACTGAAATATGTTAATTTTCAGTGTGACTTGCATGCTTGATGGAAAATATTGTGACCCGTGTCTATAGATTTTTTTATCTTTGCTATACGGATAATGCTTGCATTGAGCAGTCTTTCAGTCGCATGTGTTTATTGGAGCACTATAAACAATGTATCCGTTGGGTGAATAAATGAAATTGTGAAATTGTTATAATGGGAGTCTCTGATCCTGTACTTTTCTGTTAGCTTTTTGTTATTTAGACCTTCACTAGTCTGTTTTGCTTCTTGTTTCTGAGGTAATTGTCTTAATCCTGAGTAAAGGCATATAATATTTTGCATTTGTTATACGATTATGAATCATAGTGGCCAAAGCAGTTATGTAGTCTAAATCTATTTAACTGCATGAAGGTTTGCTATACAAAATTTGGTATTATGTTTCACATCTAGCCTGGGATTTCTGTATCTGAAGGAAATAATGTGGGGAGAAAGATACTCATCTTCCAGTTGCAAACTTTTTGATGCTCCACCCTACATTTTATTTTTTCAAGTAATCCAGTCTATTAAAAATCTCATTGTTATAGGGATTTTCTAGAAAGCACTAGACTTTGAGGTAGTTGTAGCAAGACCAATAAGCTACTTTCCTCTCTCGGGATGTCGGATCATGTGTGATTATTTTTATTGTTTCCAACATAAGCATGTAATAAGCTTATCTGTTGTTTTATTTATATCATTAACCGAATTGACTGAAAAGCCAATGGAAAACAAATAAAGAGATAATCACAGAATAGAAAGTAGAAACTAAAAGTAGCTGCCGTGACAATGTAATATTCATGAATTTTTTTATGAAAGTTGGTGAACGTCAATGCTCAACTATAAGAAAAGCAGCTGAATTTTGGTGGCCGCCAGACTTGGTTTATAGTAATATTGTTAAGATGTCCTCCATCTTTTATTTTAACTGATTTTACTCTGTGGGGATTGCTCTTTCTCTATTATTAGTTTTTGACATTGTGGAGAAGAATAACCAGTTGATTAAAATTTTCAGGCTGCAATATACTTCAATAAGATCCAATGCTTCTGCTTTGAGGAGCAACGTCTTCTTCCTGGGGAACAGATTGACATGCCAGTGAGTTGTGCCCTCTTCTACTTCTTGTGTCAATTAGCTTGCAATGTTGCTAACAAGTACAGCTAACATGTGTAGGTCTTCTTTTACATCGACCCAGAGTTTGAAACAGATCCCAAAATGGATGGTATCAACAACTTGATTCTGTCGTACACATTTTTCAAGGTATCTGAAGAAAATTAGTTCTGCTTTTGATTACCATCGGCCCGTCCAATGATTTTAGCACATGAAAAAGGCAAGTGGTACGTCGTTTTAACCACCAGACAATTAAAGAGTTTTAGTGCAAAAAAGAGATCCCTCACATTTTAGCTGTGGCTTTCTCCTCTCTTACCAAATAGGGCGAGTTTCAACTCAATCTTTTTCTGCTGGAAAGCTTGATCTGGTAAAATAATTTGTGTAGCAAATGATTTGGATGCACCGGCACTTGTACACTTATTCTTACTGGCAGGAGATTTGAGCTGTTTCTCGACAGGTCAAACCTCTGTTTTGAGCTGCTATATGTAAGCCTATTCTTACAACAGAGTGAATCTATTTTTCCCATTTTCTTCCTTCCAAAAACCGACATGAAATTGATACATGTCCCTGCGAATATCAAGTGTATTATGATTTAAATTGATTATATTACTAAAAAAAAGTGAATCAGAATATAATTA
>NC_026152.1:5346524-5357876 GCF_000512975.1 Sesamum indicum
TCTCCTTTACTGTTTCAATGGTGTAAAGGGTCTCGTTCAAGATCTCATTTCCTTGGACTTCACTATATTTTTGGTGCAAATATAAGCATTGTTAGCAGGTTTTGTTTGTATAAATTTGTACGTTTACTACAGATTTTCGCAGGTTTTGTTTGGATACTTCAAATTGGCATTGCAGTTTATATTTTATATTTTATATACGAATTATATGTATAAAATGTCGAAAACGTGAGTATCATTTCTTATTCTTATACCTGACTATTGCAGCAAATGTTCTGTTAAATAAAGCATCATGTCATAATTATATAAGAGCTAGATTTTTGCTACATAGATTGTTTAGCTAGCGTTTTCAGTGCTGTTTTTGCGCACAAAACATTTCAAAATAGACGGACGATCATCAAAATACCAGACAGTTCTTTAGAAGCACTGTTTTGAGCCAAAAGGTCTGCAACTTGGTTAGCTTCTCTATAGCAGAATTCTATTTTAACTGGTGCGAAGCTTAGTCAAGGTTTTTACAGTGATCTCATAGAAGATTTGCCGCCATTTTGATGGGATGAGCTGGCTTTCTGTTCAAACAGTTTAGAACAAACATCTTAGAGAGTCTCTATTATAAACAAAATCACCTTTTGATGCTATATAGAAAATAACTAATGCCTGTACATTATTTAAAGGGTTAGTTATATTTAGATGCTATCACAAAATATAAAATCACACTTGAAGTTTTGAAATTACATTTGCATCTCTTCCAAAAATTCATTATTTACATCTAACTTTTTATTACGATTTGAACGTAAAACGCTGATATTAGCAAAATACATTGCATAAATTTTTAATTTTATTTTTTATTTAATATTTTTATGTAATAATTTGTACTTATAAAAAACAAAATATAATGCTGTTAATCTCACTTCATATATATATATATATATTATTTATCTTTTTATGAATAAAATTATATACATGAGAATGTTAAACGATGGAAAAAATAAAAAATTTATTTAATTTTAATGCTTATGTCAATAATTTCCAACCAGACCTTGAAGAAAGAGGGTCAGGTGTACAGCAAAAATTCTCAGAGGGGTTGTAAATATAATTCCACAACTTATTTGGGAAAAAGTATGATTTAGTATTTTTCTAGGAGATTTATATATAATTAACCTTTATTTGAATGAGTAAATTATATTCACACCTCCTAATATTTGATTTAGTCTAAATATAAATACGTGCATGTTAAATAAAAACTTATAATTACCTTATTCAAAATATACAGAACATTATTCACTCAATTGTATAAGGTTGCATTTGGTTAGCAAATTCTTTGAATATGTTTGGAAATTTTAAATATAAAGAATTTTAAATTCTTTTATTTTAATTTTAAATTAAATTTTGATAAATATGGATGAATTTCAAATTCTTTTCAAATAGAGTCATTTGACATCCCTTTTTCAGATCCAAATCCATCAATCCAGACACTCCCTAAGAGTATTTAAATATCTCCACTCTTTTTCGAGAGAAAAGAAAAAAGGTAAAACTACAACACCCCTTAAAATTTGGCATATTTATAAATACCTCCTTATTATTTAAAAAATTATCAATATTTTCTAATATTAACGGTCGTTTAACAATTAATCCATCAGTTAGTCCCCGTTAAGTTTTCATCATTTTTTTTATAATAAACTGACAAAAATACCTTTATGGACTAAGAATTACAATTTTAGTTATTTTATACTTCTCTTTTAATTTTTCATTGACTAAATGAATAACATTTTTAAAATTTTTTTGATTTTTGTCATTCATTCAATATGATTTTTTTACAAATTTTTATTTAAAAAAAAAAATACAATAAGGGCAAATTGACAACTTCATACCTCCATCTAATAATTACATAATTTAATCAAATATCACGAGAATATTTGTAATTTTTTAAATAAATAAAAAAATATTTATAATTATGCTAAATCTCATGAAGATCGTTGTAATTTACCAAAAAAATAAAAAAAGAAAATCAGATTTGACCAAATGGCCAATTGCCCAAAATAAATAAGCTTCTGCCGATTGACGTACCATAAATCTTATAATTAAACTACTGTTCAGTTGTACGATGGATGTTGACACTCAACTCAGCTTATAAATCTTATTGGTGTTTAATTATACATGTAAATTCAGCTTCATACATATTTAGATATTTCAGGTTACAACATATCAACAAACTGATAATGAAATTTGGGTAAAAATAATTTAATGACAAATCCTTAAAACCAACTATGAAAATGAAACATTTATCTAAATAGACAAAAACGTTCTACGACTCTATTTATCATGCAGACTTATCGTATAACGTTCCAATATATTATAATTTTAGTCTTGTAATTTATAATGTATGATGAAATTTTTAATCTTATATGAATTGATTTTTACAATTTAATTATATAATTTTAAAATTTTGGTAAATTTTTATCAATTGGTCAAAAAATTACATGTGATTTGCACATGACCTAATTAAATTTTAATTCTAAAACATAGAGGGTGTTATTGACATTATTAGTCTTGTAGCTTAAGAGAATCGGTATTTTTTGTTATGTACGAATTAATTTAATGACTAAAATTATAATTTAATTGAGTCATGCGCAGTCGCATGCTATTTTATAATCAAATTGGCTGAAAATTATTAAAATTGTCAAAATTGTACGGTTTACGTGAGTAAATTACGTAAAACAATTCGTATAGGACAAAAAAATACATTTTTATAAATTACAGAAGTAAAATTATAATTTTCCTACCATGTTTCCCTTTTTTCCACCATCTCTTAAATAAAAGCCGATTAATTAGCTTCAAACACAAGCGTTTCCGCAATTTTCACGAGCTAGGTTAATCTTGACCTAACTACGTCACACTCCAACTCTAATTTTATGTTAATATATCTAATCGGTAAAAATTACACTTTTGATTCTATAAATTTAGTTTATTAGTATTTTTGGTTCTATAATTTACTCTATTTATACGTTTAGTCCTTTTTTTAAGGAATTTAGTCCTGATCATTTCATATTTAGTCATTTTTTTTAGCAAATTTAGCTTGTATTGACAATTTTGATCCTAACAACTCATAATTAGAGAACAAAAAATGAGATTTATTATAGCGTGAAGGGGATCAAAATTGTCAACACAGGACTAAATTTATCTAAAAAGGACCAAATATGAAACATTAAGAACTAAATTTATCAAAAAAAGAACTAAATCTTTAAATATAGGACAAAAAATACTTACAATCTAAAATTATATGAACAAAAATGTAATTTTGCCTATGTAAGCATATGATAAGAAGCCAATAACTGCCCACAAGAGAAAGACTACCTTCCACTCTTTCTGACAATAAACAGATAACAGATTTAACAAGAAACACTTGATTATCCCTTGCTTAATGCAAACCAATCATTACAAATGATGTTGATGGAGAATGACATCCAAAAAACAACATTGTACTGTACTTCTCTCCTATCCATTCAGACCACCAATTCAAGTTTGTTCTTGCATGATTGTCTACTTTTATGCATGACTTGACTAGGTAATGTTTCTATTTTTGAAATATTTTGTAATCCAACAATGGAAAAATATAAATTAAATATGACTTTTGAGTGGATTTAGAGGATGTTTGGGTAAAATATTCTAGACGGTGTTTTATTCGAATTTATAAAACGTTAGATCTTATTTTTAAAAAAAATTATTAAAGTATTTGGATCTATAATATGTTATTAATGATAATTTTATAATTAAATTTGAAGAAATTGACTAACTTGTTAAAATTGTTAAAAAAAAAAAAGTTGGGAACTTAAATAAACATCAAAATTTTGTATATTATAGCTAATTTTTTTAAAAATCCACCAAATATTTTGCAACGACTTATAAAATATAAAACATCTTATAAGATGCTTTGGAAACACCCAAACACCCTCTTAATAGCATCAGAAAAGCAAAAACTGAAGCAAAAAATTTGTTTGTCTATTATAAAACTTATTTTTGCTATGAATATGAACCATTACGAATGTTTTAGCCGTGATCAATGATATAATTACGATTATTTTATTTTTAATTATGACAATTAACGCTGGTTGAATACTATATTTCTTCAAGTGAGGGTACGTATTTAAAAGAGTTTTGATGTGGATAAAATTTATAATTTTTGAGATTTGTCATAATTATAAATATCTTTTTATTATTTAAAAAATTATAAATGTCCTATTAAAATTATAAAAACTCTAACAAAACCCCCCTATTGTGACAGCCCATTGTAGGGGTATTCGTTAAAATATTTATAATTTCAAAAGGTATTTGTAATTTTTCAAACCACGCGAGATATATATAATTATGATAAAAATCAGAATTACCTGTTGTAATTCGCCGTAATAAAAAATCTTGCACTTTATGTTTTATATAAAAAGTTTTATGTAACTTTATGGTGTTCACTGACTGTATTGCTAGTTGTGTTTTTTCTTTTTCTATCATTTGGATATATTCTTTTGTTTAATTATATCGATATAATTTTTTGAGTCATTAATATGGAATATATTAAATGATGTAACGAATAAATAAAGGACTAGAAGCAAGACTAAGAAATTATGAGGTCAATCATCCTTCACATTATCTTAGAAAGATGCCCGATATTTTTTTAGAAGGGTTAATTACACTTAGATTCTCTATAAAAATACGAAATTATATTTTTTTTAAAAAATTTTGTGATATTACACTTACTCTCCTTTGTAAAATTTATTGTTTACATTTGACCCTCTTTTCTTTCGATTTGGACAAAAATGTAGATTTTAACAAAAAAAAAAAAAGAAAGAAAATTGTATAAATTTTTAATTTTACCCCTCATTTCGCTACAAAAAAAATGATCAATAGCTATGAAAATTGTGATACTAAAATTAGCGTTGAGCTAATTAGCAAGTAAAACTTAGTTGCTAATCTATATTATTTAATATATTTTTTAAATAGTTCGTTGCTAAATTCGTAGCAAATTGATTTCTCTTGCTAAATTCATTAGCAAGTAAATTTCTTGTATTAGATAGTATAGATTAGCAACAGGAAGTTTATTTGCTAATTATCTCGACGCTAATTATTTTTCATTGCACTCAATTGGACAAATTTTTTGTAGTGTTTAACGTTTTTATGTAATAATTTTGTACTTGTGAAGAAAAAAATATATAAAGATGTTAACTACACTATATATATATATATATATTATTTATCCCTTTATAAGTACAATACTATACATGGAATGTTAAATAAACGATAAAATTGAAAATTTATGTATTTTTCTTTGCTTTCATCAATATTTTCCTTCCAAACTCTAATAGAGACGGCTTGTCAATGGACGGGTATCACCCTACCTTGACTGTGGACCTAATAAATACCCACGACGATATTTTATAACCTACCCCATACCTTACCCTATAAAATACTTATAGGGTCTTACCCAAATTATACTTAAAAGAAGTAGGTAGAGTTTGCCTAATGAGTCTAGGTCTTATCCATTTGTGATCCATTTTTTTCTTTTACAATATGTTGAAAAAAAAATAAAACTTCTCAAATTTTAAATTTATATTCAAGTCAAACAATATATGTTACTAAATTAATTTATTAATGGATTTTCAGGATTCATCGATTTATAAAACAAAACTAATTACTTAAATTTCATCAATTGGTGCAAATTGATTATCATTGAAATTTAAATAATGAACTTGATTATGTACAATGACAGACCTATATTAATTAATAAAATTTTAAATAAGAATCTTAAACTTATCCAAATCATGGACAGATAATATTAATTGATTATGAAATAATTCAAAATAAGAATGGAATACATGACTTGGAGATCACTCCATAATCCAACAACTGCTTACATTCTTAGTATCTTGAGACCTCAGAAGCCCAAAGTAGGTTGGTCTTCACTACTTTTGGGTCCCTTTTGGATTCTCAGGCATGCGTTCGTCCTTTGGTTGGCTATACTTGAGAAACTCTCTACCTTGTACAAACCTTGGTTCTCTCATCTGTGCAATTCCTATATCTTATGCGATGATGACACGATGGAAACACATACACACCTATTTTTTCATTGTAGATATTCCCAGAGATGCTTAAGGGTGATACGGCAAACTCTTTGGTTTGATTGGCTTAACCGTGATTGGCCAACGGATGTTTTGCGCGTAGCAACGAAATGGAAGGGCAAGGATTTCACTTCTGGGTCCTACCGCGCCCTTCTGACTGCAGCTGTTTATCATATTTGGCGCGAATGCAACCTTCGCCGGTTTAACAGAGTGGAACGTGATGCTTCAATTCTCGCTGCTATCATTATAGGAGATGTGCGACAGAGCATCCTAAGTGCTGACTTACCTTATTCTACTAGCTCATATGAACTTTATCGTTTATGGCGGATCCCTTGGCCTATCGAGGGGGACGCTAACACTGAAACATGTTGTACTATACCTTTATACTCCTTTTACTTAATGAAATTTATATTTTACCCAAAAAAAAAAAAATATGAATGAAGACGTAAGAGTTGATAAAAATAAATGAAATTAAGTATAACGTATCTAACTTTCATTTAGATCTCTAAAGTATAATTTGAATTTACATTTGTGTTCATCTCTTTGATTTGATGAATTTTTAATAATTTGAGTTTGAATAAATTTTATTTATTTTATATATTACTCAAATTTAACTAAATTAATTTTCGTTCGTATTCTTTTATTTTCTAAATGTCAAGTTAAGTTTTGTTGATCATAAAATTAATTTTGAGTAATTATGAATTCAATATGAAAAGCTCTAGCATATTTGGTCAAAATTTCAATACAAATTAATATAAATAAAATATGTAATGGAATAATTATATACTATTTAATTTTTTTAAATATTAAATTAATTTAGTCGATTTATTTACTAAAACTTTACAAATTCAATGATTTTAAATTAATGAATAAATGAATATTTTTGGGCATTAGATTATATAACTATACGTATGGGTATTTTAAGGTATTAAGTCATTACCTATACCAATGGATATTTTAGAATATTAGACCATACCCATATCTACTCATTTAATTTTATAGGTTTAGAGTAGGGTAAGGTCTTACTCATTAAGTAGCATATGAGTATGCGTATGAAAGTTATTTTTTTTTCTTTTTATGGGTAGGGTATTTATTGATAAGCCTAGAACGGGGTCAAGTGTAAATCTAGAATTTTTGGAGAGGGTGTAAGTATAATTTTAAAGTTTTTGAGGAAAAAGTGTAATTTAATATTTTTAAAGAGGACTTAAGTGTAATTAACTTTCTTTTTTTTTTTTTTTCGTGAGAGGGAAGAATCCCAGTTTTGAATCACAAAAAGCCACATATTTTGTCTATTTTGCTAAGGTTGCATTTGGATCGAAAGATTTCAAATCCTTTAATTTAAATTTTGAACTATATTTTATTGAATATCGACGAATTTCAAATTCATTTTAAATAGAGTCATTTAAAATCCTTTCTCCAAATCTTTTTTCCCAAACTATACTGATCAATCCAAATGCACCCTAATTTTTTTTTTTTTCCAGGAAAAGTCGGTATTATATTGCAATGAAATAAAGTAGCAGTTGGACAAACAAAGCAGTAGTTCTAGAAAATAGAAACAAGAAAATAAAGTAGCAGTCGGAATGTTTGGATTTGTGGTTTGAGTGTTTTGTTTTGTATTTTGAAGATAGAGAGAGAAAATATAGATAAATAAGTGTGTGTTGAAAATAGATGATATGTTTGAATTTGTGTTTTAAGGTAATTTAAAATATTTTAAAATAAGTGGTGTAGGTTAGATGTTGGGAGACAAAAATCATTAGTCATTTACAAATCATATCTTTTTTATATATAAATATGTATATATAAAAATATTGTATTTTTTTGAGACAAAAATCATTGTTTATTGTCAAATCATATTTTTTTTATATTATACATATAAGTGTATATTTATACTATATATAGAAAGTTGAAAAATAAAAAAAAACACATAGATAAGATGTAAAAACATAAAAATAAACAATAAACGTATTTTATCTTATTTTGAAAAACGCTAAAACATGAAACCAAACATAGTGAAGAAATCCCACCACCCTGTGTCCATGGCAAGCCGGCTGTCATAAAGCAAAGTCTGGCACCCTATAAGTTTTTGGACATGAGAAAGCAAATCGATCTTGGATACCATCTTAACATACGTCCTCCATCTCAACATAATAACAAAACAACAATAGTTTGATGGACTAAATTTCCACTCCCACATACTATACAAGTTGCATATATGTCATCATGTGATCTTGTATTCACGACAAGTTCATACTAATACAACCTTGTCGTAAAACACAAGCCTAAATCCCCCAACGACTCAAATCAAAACAATAATTCCATTACAGTATAGAAAGCTGCAATTTTGCCATAATAGTTCCAATCAATGAAACATTCAAGAAAAAAAAATGGAAAAAATTACAATTTACTCCCAGTGATGTAAAAAATAAACAAATAAACACAAGTAAAAAAAAGAATTAATATATTACCCCTTGTGTTCTGAAAAATGAAGCAAATTACCCCATATTAATGGTTTAGATGGGGTAAAATACAGGGATTATAATTTGTCAGTTTATTTTTTTATAGGAGATTATTTGCTCATTTCATATATTGCAAAGGGTAAATTGCATCTAACACAAAAAAAGAATAAAATAAAAATATACACATAATTAAGCTGCAAAGGTCATATGTGTAGATGAGAGGGAGGTTTAATCAGAAAGTTTGGTAAAATAGAGCAGAAAAAGTTCCTCAAGTGATTGAGCAACAGCAAGTGACAAATTCTTGCATGAAAACATACAAACCTCCAAACCCCTTCAGACACATGCATGCTATGTAGCTTTATATATACTTCAGTTCAGTTACAGACAGCCCACACATAATTAAGTCTGGTAATCGCAATCATGGAGAGCCCCAACAGAAAATCTGCTCAAAAGGTTAGTATGAATGGATCAAAAATCCATATTAATTCATCAATATTCTTCTTTCCTTAGCTAAAAATTAGGCTTTTCGAGACTTACATATGATTCTTTTGTAAGTTTCTTGCTTACATATTGCACTAATGTTTGTTAGTTTGTGAAGAGCATCGCTCAGTCTGCGGTTTCATCGACCAACCGATGGTCGACGAGACACAGCCTCTCTCTACCGCCCTCCAGCGCCAACTCTCTATCCGGGGTAGGATTAAACATCATTACTATGTTTGATTTTATTTTTAATTTATTATGGTGTGTTTTGTGAAGATAGAAAAAGAAAAAAAAAGATAAATAAGTATGTGTTAGAGATAGTGTGTATGTTTGGATTTATTTTTGGAGATAATATAAAATAAGTATAGTATGTTTGATATTATTTAGTGGGAGACAAAAACTACTATTCATTGCCAAATCATGTATCTTTTATATATATTTATAGATATGTATGAGTATGTATATAATTTTTTTAGTTGTAGGGCTATGATTAGTGTAGATTTATTTTGACAAAAAATAAATGAGGCACTGTTTCAAAACATTTTAAAACACTATCAAAACTTTCAAAACAAATCAAGGCAAACATTGTCCATGTTTTGGCCCATCTCTAAAATGGGTCAAAAATGAAACCGAACACTATGCATTGTTTTCAATAATCCTCTCTGTTTTTCTTTTATTCCTCGTGTTTTTAATAGCTGCTTGTCTGAGAAATATGTTAGAAATATTAAATATTAAATATTAAATATTTACGAAGCATTGCATGAGATGCGGATGTAATAAATTCCGTAGCTCGGATTCTAGAGACTTGGAGAAAATTACGTTTTATCCCCTACAAAAATACTAATTGCACAACACCCCTTGAATAGAAAAAAACTGGTAAATGAGATCCCTGAACTTTTGTTGCATTTAACCTATAATTTATTTAGTCCTTATAAGTCACATATATCGACAAAAGTTCGATAAGTTGGTCGACATATATATATACACATATAAGTTAAATAACATCGGCATCCTCTAAAATTATGTCTAATTACACAGATGCTCTCTACATTTTATAAAATTATAAGTATACCTCATGGGTTGTAGTTGTAGTTATATGTACACTCATTTGTTCAGGAACAAATTTTTACAAATCACCCACATAAAGTAAATTACATGACAGTTGTGTACTTATAAATTTTTCAAAAAATGTGATGTTTGTATAATTAAACTTAATTTTAAGAAATGTCGACGTATTTTACCCTATATGTAATAGCAAGTTCTATTTAATATCACACATTTAGCACAAGATCAACAAAAATTACACTTTTAGTCCTATAACAGGGGGTTCAACTCATTTAGTCTTCTGCTTGACGAAAATTTTAAAATGGTCCCAAAATTGAGAAAAACTCGACACATTTTAGCCATCTATTTTACGATATTTTCAAAATGATTCCAAAATTAAAAAACATATACACATTGGTACTCTGCTTTGCGGGATTTATGGGACTGCATTAGACTAAATAATCAAGTTTTTTTTTTTTTTAAATTTTATGACCATTTAAAAATTCTCGTAAAATAGAAATTAAAAATATTAAACTCCCTATTTTATTGGACTAAAAGTGCAATTTCGTCCACGAGATCTCATCTTTCCCCTTTGTGTTGAGATTGTTAATTTACTGCTTTGTATCTGTAAAGTCTTGGGCAAAAGAAAACACCAAGCCGTCGGAATTCAGACTCCACACTCAGCAAAGAGCAGCGCAACGTGCAATATTCAACCACTCTGTAAGTGCACCACAACTCTCATTAATTTTCTGCAAACACATCCACAACCAAAGTCTATTGTACCTTTTGATAAATTACATCCACATCCTCACGTTAAATCTAATTATACAAACACTCCCTAATATTTACAAAATCTCAAATACACCTTTTGAAGAGGGTGTCAATGTAATTACCTCATCAAGGGTACATCTATAAAATTCTGTTCCTCAACGAAAAGAGTGTATTTGTAATTACAACTATAACCTCAAAGGTATTTGTATATTTAAACATCCCATCAAAGAACGTCGACGAAATTTTACTCTTTACATTTTCTTAAACTAACTGAAGAAGGCACAGGTCGCAATCAAGTCGTGCGTCATGGAGCATCACAAGAAACAAGTCGAGAAAGTGCTCAAGGTATAAAACAACCATACTTATACATATACTCAAAATTGACTTGATCATCATAGTTATTAAAGATAATTAAATGTAATTTTTTCCCTTATAATATGTGTAAAATAAAGCAAATTATCTCCTTATCAATGGTTTAAATAGAGAGGTGGGGGGGGGGG
>NC_026152.1:5357888-5375236 GCF_000512975.1 Sesamum indicum
AAAATTACAAAAGATAATTGCTTTTTTATTTAATTGAATTTTTTTTTGCTCCTCTATCATATCACAGGAGAGTAAATTATTATTTTTTTAATTATTAATAACAATTAAGTCGAATTTATTGTAATAAAATATTTGAATTGATGAAGCAGGTAATAGAGGAGGAAGAGGTCAGAATGCTTAGAAGGGAGATGATTCCTAGAGCTCAGTTGATGCCTTTTTTCGACAAACCATTTTTACCTCAAAGGTAAATATTAATATTAATTAGAGGTAAATTACGTTAATACTTTTTTAAAAGTTAGATCTAAATATATAAATATGTATTATTTTTCTAAAAATTATAATTACACTATTTGAGATTATAATTGTAATTATATGAAAATCGGACTGATGAGCTCCAGTCGAGCACGAGCTCGAGCTCAAATCATAAAAAAGAAAAATCAATCTCCGGCTCGAACTCATCTACTTCCCTAGATATATAAATGCATGTCAATTTACACTATGTACCAATTGTAGGCCAAACCTATACACATTTTCATGTGCAAAATGCAATTTCTTGTGCAACTTGGCTTTTTTTTTCAATAATTATTTTTGGGATTAAATTTCATCAAAATTATTATAACAAAATATAATATTAGTAACAAAATATCAATCAAAAATATTAAAATTGTTTAAAAAATATTTATAATTTGTGGCACTACTAAAATTGTTACTTTTTTTTGTCACTAATTTTTATTCTTTTTTATAGTGAACCATAGTTCGATAAAAGCGACTCATCGTAACTTTTAATCTCACCATAATTAGTTTTCATCTAATTACACATAATTATGTCTATTAACTAATTTTTAGTTTCTTCAATTAACTTTAAATGATCAATTTTTAAAATTTAGCTACAATCCACGTTTAATCAATTATAAAAAAAGTGTATCAGACCGCCAGCATTGAAAACAACAGCCAAATTAAGCAATAAGACGAAGGAGAAATAATCAATTTTTTTTTTATAAAAAAACCAATTATGCAACTAATAATGCCTAACATTCTTTTTACCATACAATCATTTATTGCAGATCAACAAGGCCTTTGACAGTTCCTCGGGAGCCGAGTTTCCACTTAACAGCTCGCAAATACAGCGGCAGTCGCATTTCCTGCAGATAAGCATTAACAGGGAGTTGATGATGAAAAAAGCTACTGATCAGTAACCCATCATGTATCAACAACATATGCCTCAATTACCTTTAGATTTATGCAGTAATCTCTTCATCAAGTCTGCTGTTGTTCTTCCCGTTTTTGCTCTCTGAATTTTGTACTTTAGTCATTTCAGTGGTTTGAATGGTGGAATAAATGGATACATACACCTTACAATTCCCCCCCTTCTCTCTCTTACCTTTATAAGATTTTTGTTGATTCTAAATGTGACGTGACTTGCCATGCGATTGGTGTTCCCTTGTACGATGTATTGTTCATTTTGATTTTGTATGAGCCTCAAGGGAGGAGGTCTTAGTCCAGTCAGTCCCGTAGCGAGCTATTATTCGTTTTTCCTTTAGTTTGATAGGGATGAGCAATACAATTTTATCCTATTAAGGCTCTTTACTAGGTAGATTCGGCTTTAAGGCTCAAGTTCCTTATCTGCAATCATTACGGGAGCTTGCCTACATTATTAAAATTTTTACAAAAATGTCAAAACGTCTCATGTTGTGAAATGTCCCATTTGCACCTCTATGTTTATGCCTTGTATATTTTAAAAAATGGCATTTTATTTGATAAAATATTTCAAAAAATATATAAAATTATACTTTAGGATTTAAAATAGTATTTTGGATGGGTCAACATAAAACTAACAGAATGGGTCTATTGTTGACCCAATGTTAGTTTAAGGGAGTATTAATAAATTTTGAAATAACAAAAAAATATTCATAGTTATATCAAATTTAAAAAAAACTTAATGTAATTTACTCTCCTTTTTTTTAGTCAAATAAGATGAATATTGGTCATATGTATTAAGTATATTTCTTATTTTATCATAATATAATTATTAATAACATATATTTACCAATACAAAGAATTAGTAATTACTAACAGAACATATATATTGACACCAAATATATGGTAACTAGCTCATTACTATACATATATCATAAATCATATTTAATGACAAATTTATATACACCTTTTGGTCACTAATCCTTACTAGTGGGTACTGTGAAAATTATGCTATTGTACAAAATAAAATGAGCGAGTGACTAAATGGTTGCAACAATTTTGGGATAATTTCCCTTTTTGGTACCCGAATTATATCATTAATTCAGTTTTGGTATCGTATGTTCCCGACTCATTAGACTTTGTACTTAATATGTCTATTTTTTATTATTGTTGCTACAATTCGTTAGTTTGACCATAAAAATCAACGGTTAATTTGAAGGAAAAGAAGCGGGATTTCCTTAATAGAAAGACATGTTTGGTTGCCTAAGTGTTAACTACACAAGAAGAGTTGAGAGGGTGTAATTGAGGAAAATTTAACATAAAATGAGAGGAATGAGGAGAAACCAGTTTCATCTTTCTCAAATTCGAGTACGGATTCATCTAGTGAGAATGTGTATATAAAAAAAATATATTGTGAGTGGAGTTGGAAGCTCTTCAGTCGGCTTATGAGCTCGCTTATCTCCTAAAGGTACTCCTTCATTTGGTCTTCCTCTCATAGGTGTCTCCTACCTGGTTGGTTACCAGCTTGGAATTGGAGTAAGTAATTAGATTTCTAGCTCCTGCATCTAGTGCCATCCTGATACCTGTTATCAAAGCCTCGTATTCGCCTCGTTGTTTGAGGCCCCGAAGTCGACCCTTAAGGCGTATTCCAGCTCATCGCCTTCTAGGCTACTGAGGACAACTGCAGCTCCACTACGACAAGGGTGGAGGAGCCATCTATATGTAGCAACCATTTCCCTTCATCCTCCTCCATAGGCGTGGCCACATTTATGAATTTAGCTAGCACCTGGGCCTTAATGGGCGTCCTTGGCTAGTATGAAAATCATACTCGCTAAGCTCGACTGTCCACTTCTTACCTGAAGTTTCAGCTTTTCCTAATGTTGCTCGTAATGGAGCATTGTTGGAATGTGATAAGAAATAAAGATGTAGCTTACAACAAAAGCTAAATTTTCTACTTTAGGACACCATTGTTCAGTCCCATGCAATACCTTACTTACGTAGTAGATGGGTTTTTGATGGCCCTCCTCTTTCTTGATGAGCACCGTGAAAGGATCGGTATGGTCCAATACCTAGCAAAAACGCAAAGAAAGCATGAAAATAATCATATTTAAATTCTAAACTGAAAGGGAACTAGTCCCTTAATCCTAGGCATTCGACACTCAATAAGCATAAGATAATCTTGAAATAAAATAAGTAACTATTATAACATAGAGTGAAGGGAATGTAATCACAAAATTTTACCTTTCTGATTTGAAGTCTTTTTTTCAACCTTTTCTCCTCCAATCGATTGCTCACGGAAAGATTAACGAGATCTCCTCTACGTTGAACACGCATTACACTACAAGATGATCTACACCAAACCTTGCCAGATGGAAGGTATATGTAGTATAAAAGATTTGATTATATTATTAACTTAGTATATCAAACTCAAGATGACCTTGCTATAACTTGAAATAGTTTGTAAAAAAAAAAAAAAAACAGAGAGAAAAGAGAGGGGGAAGATAGTAGTCAAGATGATAAATGTGAGAGAGGAGTGTTGTTCTTTGTATCATATACGAAATGATATATAAAGAAGTCTCTATGCTACACACACACACACATACATATAAGAGACATCTCATGTACTTGCTGTATGTACATATATATGTATACATTGCATGTGAAGTAAAAAATAGTACACTACCTGTTAGTACCACAAGTTTTCAAGCAATAATTCCTTCATCCTCACAATCTCATATATGTATGTATATCACATATAAATATATATATATTCAAGCTAGGGCTACATACATATATATAGCCTATTGGGCATAATTGAAAATAAATTAAATTGATAGATTTGGGCCTCTATAGAATTATTCCAATCAATTCTTAAAAGCCCAAATTGGATTTGTTTGATCTTATCAAATAAATCCTAATCATCACATGAGTTCTCCTATTTAATGATCATGTCATTTAATCTCTCAAATTAATTTAAACTCTTTAAATTAATTCATCTTTCTAAAATTAATTCATAACTAATTCTACTACTTATATGAGTGATGTTTGTGTAACTTTGTAGGTTCATACTTACCTAGACTTGGGCTTGTGTCAATACAAAATTTAATTGGTGAATATTTTTGTGCTAGATCAATTAAATTATATTTAATTAATCGCTTTCGATTAATACTTAATTCAAAAGCACCCATCACCATGAGTGACAATCTAATAATGGTCCATGGCACTAGAACATATGTGAAATTGCGTGAATCTTAAGGCTATCGAGTGCCATATAGATGTGGTCCTTCCATCATCTATCTTCCGGTCTTATTCTAGCGCATGGAATTGATAATCAATTCCCATTTTGGACTAGACATCTATGCTTAATATTCTGATTGTGGTTCTCCACTTGATCTGAAGGATGTGGGTCACCCCCGAAAAGCGCACGTGAAAAATCAAAACATAGAATGACAGAAGCAAGATAACCCGATCAAGGGGTGCTCCCTTTATTTTTTTGGTGTTCAGTGTAAGATTACAATACAAGGCATCCAAAATCACAATAAAACAATAGGAGAGGCGAAAATATAAAAATGAATTTATCCTCATCGTGTTCTTGTACGACTGCAAGCGTTGATTTCTCTGTCTTTTAGATTCGAGATCCCAACATTGAGATCTTCCAAAACGTCCATGCTCCTACTAAGAGGACGTGATCTTCTCGTGCTAGCAAGAATGATCACAGAAGAGCAATAGAGATTAAAAAATCGCTATCGAATTAACGTGTTTTGATCTTCTTTTTCCTTTATCTCAAAGACCAAAAGAAAAACCTTGGAGATGGAGAGGAAGGAGAACGAGAGGGGCGGGTTGGAGAGTGTATGCAAGTGTCTTACGAAAGGCTAGTGTTGTTTTTTTAATAAGTATATATATGACCAGTCAAGTATATACATAGAGTTCCTAACCTAGGCAGACTCCAAGCAACCATCCCAAAACCCTAGCTCAAGCATGTAGCGGTTTCCCCCTTCGGAATTCGGCCAAGCCACCTCCAAAATGAGACCTCCTTGACCTAGCTAGGGTCCAAGGCTTTGGACTCGTGTTTAATGGACAGGCTCAATTAATTAAAATTAAATCAAACCCATGTTCTAATGGACTTTAATTAAATCTAATTTAATTATAAGCCCAACATTTAAACTCCCTATCTTTTAATCTAATTTGAAGATCCAATCCCATTTTCTCTCTTTCAATTTATCGATCCAATTTATAATTTGGATCAAGCCCAATAAAATTAATCCAATTAGTTTTAATGGTTAACTTGAAATTTCAATTAATCCAATTAATTAAATTTCAAGTCATCCATCTAATGGATTGGTCTAAATAAACGATCCAATCATTTATTCCCTCCAAGGATTAATTTAATCTAATTAAAGTAATTCAACTCTTTTGGAATTAATTTTGAATTAATTCCATCCCATCTAGTGGTAGTGTGTTACTATTTAGGTTCACCCTCAGTTAGACTTGGGCATGTGTGATCAACACAAACTAAATCCAATTTAATTAATTATTTTTGATTATCTATAATCAGAAATAGCCCGTTATTATAGGTGGCCGTCTAGCAATAACTGATGGCACTAGAAACTAGGTGAATAGCGTTGTGAACATTTAGGCTCCAAATTTCATATGAGTATGATCCTATTGTCAAACATCTCCCATGAAGGATTGTGTGGTACAACCCAAGAACGCGCTAGCAGAAGCGGTAAGGGAAAACACATAATAATAAAAATTAAATTGTAAAAACAACAAACCAAGGGATGTACCTTTAGAATTTTTGGGCGTTCGTTGTAGTATGGAAATAAAAATGAAAATAAAAACCATATGAGATTGTTGGTGTGAAACGAGAAAATAAAAGAAGTGAAGAAGATGCCTTTTTGTTTTTCTCGTTAACTAAGATTGTTGGTGTGAAACAAGAGAAACTCTCCAAGAGGATTAGAGAGAGAGAGGGGCGCCGAGTGGCTTCATGGGAAGGAGGATGAATTTTTTGTACTCTATAATAATGTGATAATTATTTTCCAAATAATTATACAATATATATATATATATATCTTGTATCGATAAATAAGAATGTGTGTAGATACATTCTTTTATCTAAAGAGATTTCCAACAATGACTAAAATTGCACTTTTCGAAATTACAATTTGCTAGTCATTTATTTCCTTCTGTAGAATTTTCATGGGCTCAAAAAAATCATGCTAGCCAATTTTTATCAAAAAAAATGCAAGCCCGGTGAATTTTTATTTAAACCTAATTTTAATAAAAATTTATTTAATTGAGCCGAACATGTAGTTAATCTAGTCAAATACATAAGCCCAAATTGTCTTTATTAATTAATAAGATCCAACTTATTAAATAATAAGGACAAGCCCAAGTTAATTAATGCCATTTTAATTTATTCTTGGGTCTTTTCAATCCAATGGATCTCTCTTTTGTATGTAATCTAATTAATTTGTAAAATTAGTTTCAAATTAATTCCTTATTTCCTTCCGGTAATTTATGTGTGACTTTTTAGGTTCACCTTTCAGCTATACTTGAGCTAGTGTCCAACACTATTATATCTAATTTAATTGATAATTCTTGATTAACCTTTAATCACTAAAGCCTATTACCATGAGTGGCCGTCTAGTAACGGTTCGTGGCACTAAAGACTAGGTGAATGATCGTGTGAACATTTAGTCTCTTGAGTCCGTATGGGTATGGTCCTTCCATCTGCCGTCTCCCGGCTTTAGTCTAGGGTTTGGAATTAGGTGTCAGTTCTCATCATGGACTAGGTATTTATGCTTAATACTTGAGATCTTGTTACGCCCAAGTTTGTCGATATAAGAACCTCTTTTTTCTATTCAATCAACGGTTGTGGTCACAGGTTCATAAAGCGTGAACGCATCTCCAAGCGCATAGGAGATACCTTTGTCACGTACTGACAGGGGACAGATCTTCTTCTTGGAATTCACCATCCTCGCTACATACTCCGACTACACTGGACAAGATTTATGATGATCATGTCTGCGACACAATCACCCCTCACACAGATCCAAGATACAGTCATCGAATGCACGTGACTACCGTGATTCCTCAAATCTGAGGACTTCTCCCGTACTATCGGAGCTGGGGATTCGAGTTATACCTACCAAGTCTCCAAGGCTTCCATATGACGATCCTCGTGAATCAGTTCAGTCAGTTGACCACCTTGTCAACTAACCTACTGAAATTGCATAGACGTCCGACGTCTGTGTCCGATGAAACGCGAAACTCATCTAATGAATGCGATAGTCAGTGCAAGCCTTAGTAGGACTCTTGATACCTAATCTCGAGGTCATCGACTTGGAATGTTTTAGACCAATCCTCAGAAGTTGGTTTCATAGCTGACATCCAATGCGCAACCAACTCCATGTATTACTAAGTTGTCTATGGTTATCTGTTTGTGACGTCAAAGCAGTGCTTAACATAATAGGTAAGCACAACAGACACGTGTACCAAGGACGGATACTTATCATAGTCGTCGGGATAATATTACTTAAATAAAGATTACTTGAACGGTTTTCAAAACCGCCAATCCCAATTGGCCTTTTGGTAATCGATTTCAATATCCCGACCCTAGTCTAGGCATCTATACTTATAACTCGAGTCCTATTTTTTAGCACCGATTAGATCGAGAAACCTATCCCATCATTCAGTCACTGTGGCCAAAGATCTGGAGGGCGTTACGGGTCCCAGAGCTTATAGGAGACACTGCTGTCACATGCTGACAGCGGACAGATTCGATCTTGAAACCCATCATTCTCGCTACATACTCGGATTGCACCAGATAAGGCTTATGATGACCATGCCTAAAGACACAGTCACCGCTCGTTCTATCTAAGATACACTCTTCTTATGCATGTGACTAACATGACTCCTCAAGTCCGAAGACTAATCTCATACTATCAGAATGGAGAACTTCACCGCATTGACTAAATCTTCAAGGCTACCATATGACAATTCTCGCGGGTCAGTTCAGTTAGTCGACAACCTTGCAAACTAACCCACAAAAACTGCATAGACCACCTACTTCTCCTGCCGACAAAACATGACAACAGTATTTAGTGCAAGTCTCTATAAGTCTTTTGATGCCCTCTCTTGAGGTCCTTGACTTGGAACAATTTAGACCGACCCCTGGAAGTTGATTTTATAGCTGCCAAATCTATGGACAACCCAACTTCATGGGTTTAACCTTTCGGTCTGTGGGCATTTTGTTGTGACATTGAAACTTCGTTCAACATTAGTGATAAGCATAGCAAAGACAACACCAATTTGATTAATTCTTATCGTATTCATCAATATAATATTATTTTGATAAAGATTGTTTAATAGAAAACAACCAGTCCTATGGGCTTTTGGTTGCTCATCCAACATGATCAACATAGAAAATCGCTTTTCTATTTGATCACCTACTGTGACCACAAACTCTCGAGATCACAATACTCATCAGAACGCATAGGAGATCACTATCATCCGTGATAGGCGAGGGATCCTCTCTTGGAACTCACCAGTCTTCATACATACTCTGACTACATTGAAACAAGGCTTATAATAACCACATTAGGACATGTTCATCTTTTACCAGGCCTTAGATACAATTGTCCCATATATGAGAGTGAGTAGATCTTGAAGTCTAAGGACTAAATCCCATACTACCGGAGTCGAAGAGTTCAAGCCATACAACCAAGCTTCATGGGATTTCATATGACGACTCCTCCCGAGTCAGTTCAATCGATTTGACAATCATTGTCAACCACCCACTAAAATTGCATAGATATTATATGCCTATGAAACACGTCACCCATCATATGGACGCAATATTTAGTACAAGTCTCAATAGAACCCTCGATGTTCATTTTTGGGACTCTCAAATTGGGACATTTCAAATCCAACCCTCATAAACCGATTTCATAGTTGCCATCAAATGCGCAACCTAACTTCATTTATTGATTAGTGATCTGTGGGTATTGCTGCAATGTATGAAAATTATAGGAGTAAGAACAACAAAATAAGGCCAAATAAATTTTTACTCTTATTCATTTAATTCAATATTATAAAGTGAAAAGAAATCGCTTAAATAGATTACAAAATAACCAATCTAATTGATTTTTTTGTTATCTATTTTAATAACTCCCACTTGACCTAAAGCCAATCATCCATCTGCCTTAGCCCCATCCTGTCCACACGCTGACTATTGACAATCTGTAAAACGGGCTTGGTCAGCCGATCTGCCGTATTTTCTACCTATGTGATGCGATTCATTCCCACATCACTTCCGCCTACCATCTCTCCCAGTAGATGTTAGCGTCTAGGAATGTGCTTGGATTTTTTATGAGATCTCAGCTCATTCGCTTACGCTATCACACTATTGTTATCACAAAAGATAACCATGGGCTTGGTAATACTAGGCACTACAACCAACTCTTGAATATAGTTTTTCATCCAAACCTCTTCTTTAGCAGCTTCTGAAACCTCTATGTATTCAGCCTCTACGATGGAATAAAATATAGTATCCTGCTTGAAACTCTACAAAGCTACTACACCACTATTCAGCTTGAAACAAAATCGGACTTAGACTTAGTATCATCTAATCAGATTGGAAGCTAGCATCACTATACCCTTCTAGTACCAACTCTCCATTGCCGTACACCAAGAACATCTCTTGAGTCCTTCTCAAGTACCTAAGAATCTTCTTGACGGCATTCCAGTGTGCTTCACCAGCACATGCTTGACAACTGCTCGTGACACTCAGAGCAAATGCTACATTTGCAGTAGATAACATACTGTATGCTGCCTAGAATAGAAGCATTGGGGATGTCACACATCCTTTTATTTTCCTCATCAGTCTTAGGAGATTGAGTTATGGAAAGCTTAACCCCATGTCTCATGGGAAGAAACCCTCTTTTTGAGTTTTCCATCTTGAACCTCTTCAAGACTTTCTTGATATACGAGACCTGGTTCATTTGTAATTATCCTTCTAGATCTATCTCTATAGATCTTGATGCCAAGGATGTAGGAAGCATCACCCAAATCCTTCATGGAGAATTGCATAGAAAAGCATGTTTTCGTGTTACCCAACATCTTGCCCAATGAGCAAGATATCGTCTACGTAAAGCACAAGGAACACAACTAAGCTCACTGACCTTCTTGTATACACAAAGGTCAACCTCATTCTTGACAAAATCATAACTCTTTACGACTTTTTCGAAATGAATATTCTAACTTCGGGGAAGCCTGTTTTAGTACATAAATGGACCTATGGAGATGGCAAATCTTTTGCTCTTCTCCTGTGGATATGAAATCCACCGACTAATCCATATAGATCTCTTCTCAATAAAATCGTTAAGGAATGTTTCCACATCCATTTACCATATCTCATATTCATAATAAGCAGATATAGCAAGCAAAATCCGAATGAACTTGGCTATTGCTATAGGTGAATAAGTTTCCACAAAGTCCAGGCCGGACCTCTGAGTATAACCCTACACCATTAGTCTGGCCTTGAACATAGTCACCTCCCCATCGCCTCCAAGTTTTCACTTGTATACCCATTTACACCTAATGGGATTGAAGCCATTAGCTGGGTCTACCAAGGTCCATACCTTGTTTGAGCTAATGGAGTCTATCTTGGATCTCATGGCCTCAAGTCACTTCTACAATCGATGTTGGATACTGCTTATTCATATGTCTTTAGATCATGGTCCAATTGATCAGTCACCAGTAAATCGTATCTCTCAAGTGGCTGAGAAACTCTGGCCGACGTCTACAGAACTAGAAGATTTTATTGGGAACCACAGGCATGGAAGAGGATGCTACTGCTGCCCGAGGCATTGTTTCACTTGACTCCTCAAGAAAATCAAGTGAAAAATCATTTTCTAAAAACACTGCCTTTCTTGAAACAAACATCTTTTATTCCAAACGATAGTAAAAATACTATCCCACGGTTTTTTTTTGTTATCTGATGAACATACACAAAGTAGATCTTGAATCTAGTTTGTCTCTAACTAGTCTCTTGACGTACGTAGGACTTCCCTATATGCTAAGATATTATAGAATCAGTCTTGCCATGCCATATCTCGTATGGTGTCATGGCCACAGTCTTAGATGGCACCATGTTTAATAGCTTGGTTGCCGTCTCAAGAGCGTAAACCCAAAAGGATAGTGGCAACTTAAGGAAGCTCATCATAGAGAGAACCATGTCGAACAGAGTTCGATTTCTCCTTTGAGAAATGCCTCTCAACTGTGGTGTGAAGGGATCATGTGGTACAGTCCGGGAACACGCAAGCGGAAGCAGTAGCGTAAAATGCATACAATAATTAAAATTAAAGCATAAAAATAAATGAATTCAAGGGCTGTACCCTTGGAGTTCTCGGACGATCGATGTAGAATTAATAATAACTAATAACATAAAAGGGCTAAGGTAAAATTGCATAAAGAAACCGAAAGAGAATCAAGGAACGAAATTGTACCTTTGTCGGAATCCACCTACTTTAAACGTTCTGTGAGGCTCTAACGCGGGAATCCTCTAATTCGTCCAAACCACATCGATACTAGAATCCCAATGCTTCCTTTGCTAGAAGTAAGCAAGAGAAAAGAACTCCAAGAAGTTGGAGAGAGAGAGGGGCGACCGAGAGATAGAGAGAGACTATGGAGGGAAATTATTTTTTTTGTGTTGTTATTATTGTGTAATAATATTATTCCCAATAATATTATGTACAATAATATATATATATATATATATATATACCTTGTATAGATGTACATAAATGTGTCTAGGTACATTTATTCATCTACAAGGTAAGTCTTCTTAATTACAAATCAAGAAAATGATTAAAGTTGCACTTTACTGAAGTCCATGGTAGAATCCCAACCAGGAGAAGCGGAACGGGTATCCTCACATAATTTTAGTTCTAAAAATTATGACTGATTGGAAGGAACTCGAGCCGGATACATCAAAGATCTCTCAAGATCTGAGGGAGATCCAAAAGATGGTTCAAGATTATGGACATAGGTTAATCCATATACCTACGAAAATAGAATCTTTGAGCCAAAAGGTGGACGAGGTCCTTAAGATCCTTCCCGATCTACACAAGGATCTTACAGATCTGAAGGCAGAAATTATAGATTTAAAGAGAAATCAAAGAGAGAGCCCTGAGACATCTAGATCCAGACAGGAGCTAATGAGGGACGCCCTCGGAAGAGTACCTCTTCTATACTAGAAGGGAAGGCCACGGACATTCCAAAGCCAAAGTCTAGAGAAGATCTGATTATCACATCTATCAGATCTATAAAATAATGAAGGTAACGTGAGCAGATCTATCAGATCTACAAGAATTGGCGAAATCTTTTTTCCAACTTGGGATCGTGGATTTAGTCAATATCCAAACAAATGAGATCACTCCAGCACTACTACCCCCGAAGGGAAGTACAGGTCTTAATGATCATCCACAGGATCAACCAATGAGAGAAAGTGCGGATTTCCATACTAATGCCACTCCAACATTTGTTGGATCCAGGCTAGAGAAAAATCCATGAAGAAATCCAAAGAGAGTGCCGGAGAATACACCTTGGGCGAGGATCATGCTCCAGCACTTACATCCATATGGCGCTATACTGAACCTAGATATTATCGATTTTCGAAATACCGAGAAATTGATAGATTAATGGGCTGCAGCAATCAAGATAGCAGCAACTACCCTAGAGCTCGACAAGAAAAACTTCATAAAGCTTGTGGAGTTGAGCTTGGAGGGATTTGTGAACATCGGATGGGATAATACCGCCAGAAGGTACCAAAGCCAGCATCCTTGCCAGAGACTCGAAAGGTGCGATAGCGGACCGGCTAGGAAGGCTTATCAAGATACACTTCATCGGAGATGGATACTTCGAAGGAAGTATAGCAGAAAAGGCTAGAGAATATGCACAGGCTCTCTTCAGCCTTGAAATTAGGAGTATTTGCACAGTAGATGAATACATTTATTGGTTTCGCAAGTATTTCTTCCAGAGTGGAGTAGCAACGGACTAGCAGCTCCAATGTTCTTCGCAAAGATATGCAGTCCATGAAGAGAAATGTTGATCCAGTCATACATAGTACCTGAAGGACAACTAGATTTAGTGGCGCGAAGAATGTCTTTCCTTAAAGACAAACTGAAGGATTGGTGTTATCAAGCATCCATCTAGAAGAATATGAAAAGACTGAGAGGTAAAATCAAATGAACCCCTCTTTGTTGTGATAAAAATGATTTTCCGACTATTATAGGAGAATTAAGCGAGCCGAGGAAAAGGAGGAAGCAAAATAGTGACTCCTACCCTAGGAGTTCTAGAAGAATCTATTCCCAACAGAGATCATGGTGGTCCAAGTCCAAAGCCAGAATATACAAATCCAGACAAAGAACAGGAGCAACAAGGGCTTCATCCCAATGATCTAGACGAACAGATGCAAGATCCACCGGAAGAACCCCTACAAGAGTATATTGAGATTCCTAAAATTTTCAAGGAATTTGCCAAGGTAATGACACCAGATCCTATTAGGATGCCTAGAATAGGTGGTATTGATATTGTTATAAAAGATCACCTAGTTTTAGATCAAACACTTAGCTCTAGGACTGAGTTTAGTAGTCTGATATCCTTTTTGGAAGATAGGATTACAGGCTACAGAGGTAAGGAGAAAGAGTTATTAAAAGCTTTAACTCCTTAACAGATTAGGGTAGATAACATAAAATTCAGATGCCCTGAAGGATGGAAAAAAATACAAGTTATAATTGACATCACTAAGAAAGAAATTATTTTCCCTTGTGATGACTTATACCATTTGCAGCAACTTGTTGTTGGAAAATATGATGACATGCTAGAAATAGCAGGCCATGAAATTTTAGTTGCAGGTGTTGCAGGACGAGAAAACAGGAGTATGACTTTGGGGTTAAGTTTTCTCGAAGATCGTAAACCATGGGGAAGAAAAGGTAACGGAATGGAATTCAGTCTCGATGGTGTTACCATAAGGATTGAATGACGAGTCCCTTTTCTATATACATATCTGTTGGTATGTTGTATGATCAATATAATACAGAGTATTTTGCAGCTTATATCGATTCAGGATCAGGAATTTACACGGCAAAACCTGGAGTTTTCCCTAAGGAAGCAAGGGGAAACCTTACCCGTTATTGCAGGAAGGGATTTTTCGCAAAAAATCCTGATACTCAATAAGGGAATACGAGAAGCCAAAATCATGATTGGAGGAGCATTTGGATCACCTCGTTTACGGTAAAAACACCTCCTATATACTTTCACGATACAGGTGCCGATATCTCGCTAGGTAACAATTTCATTCAAACATTTGCAAGATATATGCAGGATAATCAGAGGAATCTGTTAATCTTTACTACTAGTTGTGGTAGTGAGATACAGGTGTTGCAAAGAGAAAAGGCATTTAACAGGATAATGCCAATAAATTTTCGCAGCAAACGTGGTGATTTTGATGCCAGATTAACTCATCCAAAAATGCAGGATAAGAGAAAATTTGGTAAGGTCGTTTTGTCTTTCAGGCAACAGGGACTCATAGACAACGATAGCTTCTATAAGGAATTCGAGAAGAAAATCCTGAATCTTAAAGAAGCACTACTGGAAATAAAATTGCTAGACATCAGCGAAGAAAGCAGGCTTTCTCTTGAGAATATCAAGAGGCTTATCTAGAGGAGCTTCAGTGAAAAGCCTCTAGCTTGGTGGATAGGAACAAGATCGAAACTACTCTGAAGGTCAAAGATGAATGCAAATACGAGTATGTTCGATACAAACCCATCCAGATGAACATGGAGGATAAGAAGGATATGTAGATGATAATCAAAGAGCTTATCAATCTTGGACTCATTGAACCTGGAGTCTCTACCTACAGTAGCCTTGGATTTTTAGTAAGAAACCATGGTGAGATTAAGAGAGGTAAACCCAAGTTGGTTATTAACTATCAAGGTATTAATAAGATATTAGAATTTGATGGTTATTACATTCCTAGTAGAGAACACTTAATTGATTGCATTAAAGGGGCAAAAGTGTTTTCTAAATTCGATTGCAAATCTGGTTTTTATCATATTAAGATGGAGAATGAATCAAAGAAATTTAATGCATTCTCCACACCACAAGGACAATATATCTGGAATGTGCTTTCAATGGGTTTAGCTAATGCACCCCAGATATTTTAAAAAAAAATGGATAATCATTTCAAAGATTATTTTGAGTTCATGTTTGTCTATATTGACGACATACTAATCGCATCCAAAAATATGAAAGAACATATTAAATATCTTGAAATATTTTTCGATGCATGCCATAGAGAAGGTTTAGTACTTTCTGAAAAGAAAGCTACTATTGTTGTCAATAAAATTGAATTTCTAGGAATTCTTATTGACGAAACAGGGACTGAGTTATAAGAGCATATTGTGGAGAAAATCCGTAATTTTTCAGACGTGCTCAAAGACAAGAAGCATCTGTAGAGCTTCTTGGGAGTTATTAATTTTGCTGGTATCTTCATTAAGGATCTTGCAAGATACAGAAAGGATTTCCGACCACTCTTGAAAGAAACGGAGAGTTTAAAGTGGAAATGGGAAGAAATCCACACAAAAAGGGTTCATGAGCTGAAACAGATTTGTAGTAACCTGCCAAAGCTTGCTATACCACAGGACGAGGATGAATTGGTAGTCTATACAGGCGCCAATGATTACAGATGGGCAGCAGTGCTCATAAAGAAGATAACTACAGGGGAAGAACCTTGTATATATACAGGAGGGTTGTTTTCAGAACAACAAGCCAAAGTTTGGCACATCAACGAGAAAGAATTCTTTGCAGTTTGGAAGGCTTTTAAAAAATGGCCTTTATTTTTACTTGCTAAAGAATTTACTTTAAAAGTTGATAATACTAATGTTAAAGCTTTCTTAAAGAATAAATTAGAATAAAAAATAGAGAAAGCTCGTTCTATCAGATTCCAAGCTGAATGCCAATATTATTGTTATAATATTGTCGTTATAAAATCTCACGAAAATGTTCTTGCAGATTTCTTGACGAGAGATGGAGGCATCTGAAGCAAACTCCATCATGTTGAGACTCAGTCACCTTCGGGGATGACTCATGAGTTGAGGGAGCATGACCCAAAAGATGCCTTTAGAGTACAAGGCTCTAGACCTGTAGCGTCAGATTCAAGTACCGATTGCACAAGGACATCACCAGACTCTGGTGAAACGACAATAATTGAGTCCCAAGAAGTGCAAACTCCTGTTGATTCAAGTCAACCCAGTACCTTGGGGGTTAAGGAGGGAGAGATTAGCCTTAGGCCGATGACATGCACCTCTAAAGTTAATACTAACGAGTTAATATCTTCTTCTGCTTGGCAGGATTACTAGTGTATGTGGGAAAAATTAATGTCCCACAAAGGACTAAACCCAAGCAAGACTATTATCGAAACGTCCGAAAAATATAATAGAGTTAGGATGTTAGAGGGGTCTCAACCAGAAGATATCCGAGAATTGTATGATTTTGGAGCTCTTGCTTCAGTTTATACTATGTCACTGAGTTTTTTCAAAATCTCAAAACATCCGGAGTGAATTAGTGGGGCGGTCTTTGATTCATGGCAAAACAACCCCCACTTAAAGAGAGGCGACATTCTGGAGATTAAATTCGTTTTAGTAGCTCCAGAAACTGCAGGAAAGGGGTCTCATCCAGCATTCCATTTCATGAAACTGCAGAGGCCAGATATGGTAGCTCTCAATAAAATCAAAGCTGCCTCAGGCGAAGCTCCCCTAGTATCGGCCATTACTGAAGATAGTATCTCTACTAGAAGAGCTTGGGTTTATGGGTCTATCTCACGGAGATAGACAAAGTCAAGTATCCATTTCAAAATCTGACAGCACTGAGTTCGTAGAAAGCTTATTCGAGAAAAAGAGGATGTTAATCTGGGAAAATAAGCTGCTAGCGACCGAAGCCACAAGAATGAAGATGTGCAACATGTTGCAGGTTGGGCAATGGTATAACCATTTATGCCCTTGCTGCGAGAAACAAGATTAGCCCCTGTTCGGAACAAAGATTCGGGTCACAAAAAATAAATCCGAACCGGACCAAGACAAGGGAAA
>NC_026152.1:5375246-5394514 GCF_000512975.1 Sesamum indicum
GGAAAGAGAAAAATTTTACCAAAAGAAGTAAAAATTAAACGATGTAAAAAATTGAGAGGATAAGACTATTGGCAGAAAACAACAAAAGCCAACAGTCAGCAAAGCAGCCAGCTGGAAATCATGTGACTGACAAACCATTATGACCAAAAGCTGGAAATCACAAAGCGATGATGAACGCAATGACGTCATCACAAAACAAGTTTGGAGTCCGAATTTGAAGTCCACGGACGCCTATAAATAAAGATGCAATGAAGCAGAATGGGGACATCAGAAAACTTCTCCTACTCTTCAAAGCATTAGAGTTCTAAGTATTTTCTAATCTTCTGTAGTACTTTAAATTTTCAGTTTATGGGGGTTTCCCCAACAAGTCAAGTCCTCTACCCCATGAGAGGCTAAATAGTTGTCTCCTCCAACGGAGGAATAATATCTATGTAATGTTCTCTATATTTCTTCAATAAAAGTTAAGCTTCTGTTTAGCTTGTTTATCTAAAATTCTAGTAAGTGCCTATATTGGAGTCCCTTTTACGCCTTAAGGTAGGAAAGGAAATAGGGCTGTGCTGTTTTGTTACTGAAGGAGCCAAGTTCCTGCGAACCATCTGCTACGGTAGTGTTGTTGGAAAAAGTCCGTAAAACCGAGGACTTGGAATACCCGGAGTAGTCAAAGCAATGTATGAATTTATGGGGTCTTAATTTATTTCGAAAGCATGTTGGCCTTTTTCAGAGCATGAAAATGTTAAGCTATTTCCTTTGAAAGGATAAATGGTCATAAAATAGGCTGAAGGACCAGATTTACGCCAAATTGAAAGATAAAGGACTAAATCTAATATTGACAAAGTTAGAGGACCAAAATTAATCCATGACAAAGATAAAGGACTAAAGTTTTCTTTATCCCTAATACTTGAGACCGCACTATGCTTAATTGATCGACATAGAAACCTCTTTCCTACTCGATCAACCACTATGGCCATAGGTTTATAAGGTGTGAGCGCATCTCCAAGTGCATTGGGGATACCTCTATCAAATATTGATAGGGGATGGATCTTCTTCTTGGAACTCACTGTCCTTGCTACATACTCCGACTGCATTGGATGAGGCTTATGATGATCATGCCTGCGACACGATCACCTCTCACACACATCCAAGATACAATCATTGTATGCACGTTATTATCGTGATTCTTCGAGTTTGAGGACTACTCCCGTACTATCGGAGTCGGGTATCCGAGTCATACCAACCAAGCCTACGAGGCTTCCATATGATGACTCTCGCGAGTTAGCTCAATTGATTTGCCACCTAGGCAATCAAACCACCAAGATTGCATAGACGCGCCTTGTCTGTCGCCGATGAAACACAGTACTCATTAATTGAATGCAACTTTTAGTGAAAGTCTCCATAACACTCTCGATGCTCAATTTTGAGGTCCTCGACTTGGATGTTTCCGAACCAACCTTGGGCAATTGGTTTCATGACCGCCATCTAATGCGTGGCCTAATTGCACGGTTGCCAATTGGTCTGTGGGCTTTGTTGTGATGTTCAAGCAGATGCAAACATACAAAATGAGCACAAAAAAGTAAATGCCAAATAAGCGAATACTCATTTTATTCACTTAAATAATATTACATAATATCAATTAATTGTCAGAACAGAATACATCCACACCGATCTAATTGGTTTTTTGGTCATCTATCCTAACAACTCTCACTTGACCTAAAGCCAATCACCCATCGACCTCAAACCTATCTTATCAAGATGTTGAGTATGAGCAATTTGCGACATTAGTTTAGTCAGTGGATCTGTTATGTTTTCTGCTGAGTTGACCCGGTTTATCCATAAGTTACCTTTGCTCACCATCTCTCTAAACAGATGTTAGCATCTAAGGATGTGTTTGGAACGGTGATAAGATCTCGGTTCCTTTGCTTGTGCTATTGCCCCATTGTTATCACAGAAGATAACTATCAGTTTAGCAATGCTAGGCACTACACCCAACTCTTGGATATAGTTTTTTCATCCAAACTGCTTCCTTAGTTGCTTCTAAGGCTGCTATGTATTCAGCTCCATGTTGGAATTCGTTGTGGTAGCCTGCTTGGAACTCTTCCAAGTAACCACACCACCATTCAACTTGAATACAAAACCTAACTAGGACCTGGAATGATCATCATCCGACTAGAAGCTACAAAACCTGTAGATCTTGATGCCAAGGATGTAGGAAGCCTAACCCATATCTTCAAGAAAAATTGAGTGGACAATCATGCTTTTATGTTTCCCAACATCTTGACATCATTCCTAATCAGCAATATGTTGTCAACATAAAGCACAAAGGTACGCAACTGATTTTCCACTAATCTTCTTATATACACAAGGATCATATTTGTTCTCAATGAAATGATCCCGCATGACTTCATCAAAACGCGTGTTCTAGCTTCGAAAAGCTTGTTTGAGGCCATAGATAGACCTTTGGAGACGACATATTTTATGCTCTTCTCTAATAGAGATGAAACCTTATGGATGATCCATGTAAGTCTCTTCCACAATGAAACTATTTAGAAAGGCCATTTTCACGTCCAACTGCCATATCTAATAGTCATACCATGCTATTATGGCAAGTAATATCCGAATGGACTTGGCCATGGTCACAGGCGAATAGGTTTCCATAAAGTCGACCCCAGGTCGTTAAGTATATCCTTTTGCCACGAGCCTAGCCTTGAAAGTAGAAACCTCCCCGTCAACTCCAAGCTTTACGTTTATAGACCCATTTGCAACTAACTGGCTTAACGCCTTTATGTGGGTCCACGAGGGTCCAAACTTGATTTGTACCCATCAAGTCCATTTTAGATTTTCAGGACCTCAAGTCACTTATCAGAGTCGATGTCAGACATCTATGTTCTTAGATCTCATCCAATTGGCTAGTCAAGTCTAAGAATCCATACCCATCGGTGGTTGGGATACTTTGGTTGACCTACGGAGAATTGGAGCACTTTCATTGGGAACTGCAGGTACAGATGGCATTGCATTATTCTGATGAGTTATCTCACTTGACATTCAAGCAATTCTCATCACATCGGCTATCCGTAGAAAAATCATTTTTCAAGAATACTGCGTTCCTTGAGACAAAGACCTTTTGTTCCGACGGGTCATAGAAATAGTACTCCACTATTTCTTTCGGATATCCAACAAACCAGCACAGACTAGATCTTAATTCTGATTTGTCTCCCACTAACCTCTTGACGTATGCGGGGCTACCCCACACACTCAAGTACTTGTAGGACGTTGGTTTGCCATGCCATATCTCATATGGTATTTGGGGCAGTGCTTTAGACAACACTATATTGAGTAACTTGGCCACTATCTCAAGAGCGTATCCCCAAAAGGATAGGGGCAATTCGGTAAAACTCACCATGCATCAGACTATGTCCAACAGGGTTCGATTTTTCCTTTCAGCCATAGTGTTAAGTTGCAACGTTCTAGGAGGAATCCACGGAGATAGAATTCCATTCTCTTTTAAGTAATCCATAAACTCACCAGTTGAACACTCCCTACCTCGATCTGACTGAAGGGTGTTGATCTATAGCCAATTTGATTCACTACTTCAAGTCTGAATTCCTTAAACCTTCGAAAGGCCTGAGATTTGTACCTTATAAGGTAAACATAACCATACCGCGAGTGATCATCGGTAAAGGTTATGAAGTATGAGTATCATCCTTTAGCTAGTGTATTTAGTGGTCCACAGATATCTGTATGGATTCAGTCCAATAGACCAGTGGCAAGCGTACTTTGTCCAACAATACGCTTCTTGGTCATTTTCCTTTGAGACAGGATTCACAAGTTGGCAGGTTATCCAAGTTGTCTACCTCTAGGCTCCTTGACTCTACCACCTTCTTCATCTTCTCTACAGAGATATGACTTAACCTCGCATGCCAAATCTGTGCGTTGTCATGATTATCTAATTTTCGTTTGTGTTGGGCAATCATAATCTAATTTGACTGTTGGAGAATGTATTGACTATTTATTAATGTACCAAGCAGATGAAGGTTATTATAAATCATCAAATAGAAACTATTTTTATCGATCTTAAACGCATAACCATCATTGTCTAAAACAAGAATGAAAATAATGTTTTTGATCATGCTCGGTACATAACAACAGTTCTTTAATTCTATCCGAATATGATCACTAATAACTAACTTGAGAGATCCCACGGCTTCCGCAGCAATGGCCTTGCCATCACCAAGCCTTAGGATCATCTCGTCCTTACGTAGCCTTCTACTTCTTTCACAGACACGATTATCATAAGCCTTATCCAGTGCAGTCAGAGCATGTAGTGAGGACAGTGAGTTCCAAGAAGAGGATCCATCCCCTGTCAGTATATGACAGAGGTATCTCCTATGCACTTGGAGATGCGTTCACGCTCTTTGAATCTGTGGCAACAGTCATTGATCGAATAGGAAAAAGAGGTTCCTAGTTGAGAAACTTGGCGTAACGCGATCTCAAGTATTTAGCATGGACGCCTAGTCTAGGATAGGAACCGACACCTAATTCCATGCCCTAGACTAAGGCTGGGAGATAGTACCCGTATACTCGAGAGCCTAAATGTTCACACGATAATTCACCTAATCTCTAGTGCCATGGACCATTGCTAGACGGCCATCCATGGTGACGGGCTTTCTTGATTAAGGGTTAATCAAGAATTATTAATTATATTAAGTTTAATTAATAATAGTGTTAGACACTAGCCAAAATCTAGCTGAAAGGTGAACCTAAAGAGTTAGATACAAATCACAAGAAAAGGAACAAAGAATTAATTTAAAATTAATTGCATAAGTAATTAGATAACTTACAAAGAGAGATCCATTGGATGGAAAAAGACCCAAGAGTAAATTAATCGTATTAATTTATATTGGGCTTGTCCTTATAGTTTAATAAGTTGGATCTTATTAATTAATAAGGATAATTTGGGCTTATGTATTTAATTAGATTAAATACAAGTTTGGCTCAATTAAAATTAAATTGGATTTAAATAAAAGATTCAATGAGCTTGTATCTTTAAGGGTAAAAATCAGCCAAGCCATATTGTTTTGAGCCTATGAAAAACTCCATGGAAGGAAATAAATGGCTAGCAAATTGCAATTTTAGAAAGTGCAATTCTAACCATTATTGGGGATATCTTTATCTGGAATAAAAAGAAATATAACTTGTAGATAGCATAATATTTTTAGAAATATTCTTAATTATCAAAATAAGATATATATATATATATATATATGAAACATAATTATTCGGGAAATAATTAGATCATTATTACACAACCCAAAAGGAATTCAGCTGCTCCCTTATCTCTTTGTGCACTTGGTGCAATTTTTTCTCTTGCTCTGTTCTTGCAAAGAGGACGCACAGATCTCGACTTCGGTGTGGCGTAGACGAATTAGAGGATTCTTTTGTTGGAGCCTCAAGTGAGGAGCATTTCAACCGAACGTGAAAAATGAAGGTATTGTTTTTCACCCTTTTATTTTTTATTTTTATAGATTCAACATCAGTCCCATGTTAGTTTTATTTTATAGTACATAGAATGCCCGAGAACTCCAAGGGTACACCCCTTAGATTTGTTATTTTTTGCATTTAATTTTTGTTATTATGCATTTTTTTTACCGCTACCGCTAGCACGTTCCCAAATTGTACTAAGCGATCCTTCATATGCACTATACACACAGACATACAAAAGAGACATCTCATGTATTTGTTGTATGCATGCATATATGCGTACAGTCCATATCAAGTTAAAAGTAGGTAAAATGAATGTCCCCGTAATACACTACCTATTAGTATCACAAGTACTTAAGCAGTAACTCCCTCATTTTTTACATTCTCAATAGAACCTTTAATGCCCATTATCGGGGCTCTAGACTTGGAATATTTTAAATCCAACCATCAAAAGTTGGTTTCATAGTTGCTATCGAATGTTCCACCCAGTTTCATTTGCTGATAAGTGATCTGTGGACTTTGTTGCAATGTATGAAAATTATAGGATTAAGAACAACAAAGTACGGCCAAATGAATGTTTACTCTTATTTATTTAATTCAATATTAAAAAGTGAAAAGAAATTGCTTAAATAGTTTACAAAATGGCCAATCTAATTGGCTTTGTGGTCAACTATTCTTACTCACGGAGCTTACCGCGTGCTACCCCACATCTAAATATAGGTAGAATGGCCCGCCTGATGTTGGCTTGGTGAGTCAATGCAACTTAGTTAGTTAGGTCTTTAAGTCCTGAAAGGCTTTCTGGCACACCTCATCGCAAGCGAAGTTCTTGGCTTTTCTAAGAGCTTTGAAGAATGGCAAGCTATGTTCTGCTGAGTGGGATATGAACCTGCTTAGGCTTGCAATGTGGCTAACTATTTCTGAACCTCGTTGAGGTTAACAGGGGGTTTTATCTCCTGCATAGCTTGGATCTTATCAATATACACCTCAATCCCCTATTCGGTAACCATGTATCCTAAGAACCTGCCACTCTGAACTCCAAATGCACATTTAGCTGGATTCAATTTCATGCAATACCTCTTTCAGTATGTTGAGTGTCTCAGCTAAGTTAGGATGTGCTACTTTATTGACCTGCTCTTCACCAGCATGTCAAGGACGTACACTTCCATATTACGTCCCAACTGCTCTAAAAATATGCAATCCATCGGGCCGTTGGTAGGTAGCACTTGCATTTTTCAGCTCGAAGGGCAGAACAAAATAACAACAGGTCTCCCTTGAAGTGATGAAGTCAACTCGCTTCTAGTCATCAGGTTTAAGCATAATTTGGTGGTAACCCTGCTAGGCATCCATTAGACTCAACAGTTCTTGACCAGAGGTGAAGTCCACCAACTAGTCAATACGAGGTAAAGGGTAAAAATCTTTAGGACATGCTTTATTAACATCTTGAAAATCAACACACATACATCTCTCGTTACCTAGCTTGGGTACAAGTACCACATTGGATAACCATTCTGGAAATTAGATTTCCTCAATATGTTCGACTGTTAGGAGTTTACTTACCTATTCTTGTATGACTTTGTCCTTTTCAAGAACGAAATGTCTATCCTTTTACTTTACAAGAAGAAATATTGGATCTAGGTTCAAGCTGTGTACCGCTATGCTTGGACCAATTCCCATAAGATCATGAGCTGACCATGCGAAAATGTCCGCGTTTTTATGCAAAAGAGTAGCTAATCGCTCTGCTAATGCAAGAGTTAGCTGGGAGCCGATCCTAGTGATTTTATTTGGTTTTCCAAGTATCAACTAGATGCTTAGCAATTCTTCAGCTGGTTGTATGCGTGCAGGAACCGCATTACCTTGCTCATCGTACTGGAGGGGTCTCTTGCCCTTCTTCCTATTGGGAGGTCTACGTGCATATCTTTCCCATTGCTTCCTTTTATTGATTCGACATAGCATTTATACTAAGTACTTTTTTTTTTTTTTGTTGGAACAATATTCTCTTTTTAATGTTACCTTTGGCGTGAGATTTTTGGAGTGCCTTCCTATGAGCTTTGGATGATTGTTCTGATGGTACGAGGTGCCTTTTGTATTACATCTTTTTTCTTGCTTGTTTGCAAATATATGTAATAATGTTGTTTTTGCCTTCGCTATTTTGTTATATCCTGTTTGATCCTGCATCTTAGTATAAGTATTTGACTGAAAAATACCTAACTCACGTACTACGTAAGAATGTTCTCTATAAGTGTTAGAGTAATGATAAGTAGGATAATGTGGGGAGGTTTCTCCTCACCTGCTAGCACAAGTTAAGCAAGTAGTAAAAAAGGGTATGTTGTATCACGCAAGTTTAGCTAGAAACTAAGCAAGTAGCTAAGATAATTCTTAACCCAACTAGATGGGGTTATGCTACGACAAGCCTATAGCTTTAGCCAACCTGTTATAGGGTAATGAATATGGGCCTGCTTAGCTTGGTTGATACAAACTTATTTGCTCTTACTACTCTAGTGCAAAAACCATGCCTCTTAGTAACTGAATAAGGGTAGTGAGTTTAGCTTAATCAAGCTTTAGTAGCATTGCATCAAAAATAGATATACCAACAGAAGGTCTTCTAGAAGTCCAAAATGATAATGCTAGCTAATAGTGCTTTGTTCATTATATAGAACATCTGTCTGAGCGGCCTGCATGTGCAAACCATGTATTGCGTGTTTCGGCTGGGCTATTTTATGCAAGCACGTCAACCATCTAGGAGCGACGTAATGGCGATATGAGCTAGCTAGAAGCGGTTTAAGTAGGGCAGACAGACGAGTCGAGCTAGCTCGAAAGCTTCGTGAGCCTGCTCTATTTTGAGCTCGAGCGCGAGCTTTTTCTATTTTTTTTATATATATTTTTATTTATAAAATTTTTATATATTTAATTTCATATTCAATACTTCATCAATTTTATACTCAAAATTGACCATATATTATAATTATTAATCAATATCATACATTTTATTTTAGATAATAATAAATTATGGTACTTTTATTTATACATTTAATCTTTATAAAAGAATAAATTTAATCAACAACTTTGTAAATTATAATATTTTTTGTAATTAAAATTACTATATAATATGATACATATAAACTTTATGTTATATTTTAATATATATTTGTTTTGCGTTATACATTTTTTAAATTGACAAGTAATTCACTTATGATTTTTTTATCAATTTTTGAATTTTATATTTATATTAAGATACATACTATGCATTATGCAATCTATTCTATTACTTGTAAATTTATGTCGAAATTTACAGATTCTTATGAATTAATTTAAAAATAATGATAATAATAATAATAATAGTGAGGGTTGAACAATTTTATTATTTTTGTTATTATTTTATTATATATAATGAATCAAAATATTTAATCAACAATTATGATATCTTAAAATTTGGGCTCTCGATTCATACCAAATTTAAATATATATAAAACTGTGTCCATTAGATCATATCAGACGGTATGATTTAAAATCACATGGCCTAATTCAACGATACACCTACTTGAATGATTGTTCTTATGTTCCGAGTACTATATCTTAACATCCGTATATTGAATAAGTCTAAAACTTTACCAAATGTATTTGTCTATAAGTTTGATCATATCTAATGGTTTGATCTAAATTTTGATGGCCCGATTGATCCATGTTATTCAACAATGTAAGATAATAGTAACATCAATGTAATACTAATATTTATAAATATATAAACTTATTGCAGATTGTGAAGGTATACTAATCTCGACTATAAAAATATTTTATGTATTTCAATTGCATTATTCCAGATAATGGATACTTTTCTATAATTTTAAATTGTTCAGCATGATTATTTTTGATATATTTTACTAGTTATATTACTACTAAACTAATCAGTAGTTTATATTTATAACAATAAATTAAATTTTATACTGTATTTTGGTATATTTATAATGTAGTATTATTATGCAATCTATTTTATTACTTATAAATTTATGTAAAAATTTGGTGATTTCCATAATTTAATCTAATAATAAAAAAAATCAACTTGAGCTCGAGCTCATCATATAGAAGTCGAGATCGAGCTCGAACCAAAAAACTCAAAATCGAGCTTGAGCTTGAGTTCGCCAAAAAAGGTCGAGCTCGACTCGTTTACACCCCTAGGTTTATGTATGAGCATGCTCCAGCTAGGAGAGGCTTGGGTTAAAGTATGCACCAGCAAGGGTGACTTATTGTAAAAGTGTGCGCCAGTTAGGGGCAATTTATTGTAAAAGCGTGCACCAGCTAGTGGTGGCAGTTTATTTAGAGTTAGTTAGGAGCATAAAAATCGAGCCTTCGAATAACACAAGAAGAGAAGTAAGGATTTTTTTTTCATGTGAGATAACACTTAATTATAAGGATAGTGAGATGCAAATAAAGAGTAGGGTATTTAGGAATGAAATTTCCTGAGGTTATAGACATTCCATGATCTAGAAAACTTCCCGCAATTAGCATTCTCCAGCTCGTATTCACTAAATTTCATTATCCGAATTACTTTGTGAGGTCCTTCCTTGTTGGGAACTAGTTTTCCTACTAGTCCAAGAGCACTAGCTCACTAGTGCACCAGGTCTCCTATCTAGAATTCCCTTCTTTTACTTGTCGATTGTAAGCATTGACTACTATTTGTAATCAAATGTTATCTCACATGAAAAAAACTCCCCTATGCTTCCGCCGTAGGAAACATTCAATATGTTGTCCAATGCACCAGGCTTGATGTTGCGTACGCTTTGAGTGTGACAAGCAAATATCAGGCATGTGCTGGGGAGGCGCACTAGAGCGCAATCAAGAACATACTTAAGTACCTGAAAAGGACTAAAGATATGTTTTTGATTTACTATGGTGGAGAATTAATACTGGAAGGCTATAGCGAGGCTAGCTTCCAGTCGGATGATGAAGATGCCAAGTCTCAATCAGGTTTTGTATTCAAGCTAAATGGTTGTGTGGTTGCTTGAAAAAGTTCCAAGTAGGATACGAAAGCGGATTCCACCATGGAAGCCGAATATATAGCAGCTTCAGAAGCAACTAAGAAAGTGGTTTGGATGAAAAACTACGTCTAAGAGTTGTGTGTGGTACCTAGCATTGTTGACCCGTAGTTATCTTCTACGATAACGAGGCGATGGCACAAGCAAAGGAACCAAGATCTCATCACCGTTCCAAAAATATTCTTAGATGCTACCATCTGCTTGGAGAGATGGTGAGCAGAGGTAACGTCAGGATAGATCGAGTCAGCTCAGCAGAAAACAACAGCGGATCCACTTACTAAGCCGATGTTGCAAATTCCCATACTCAGCATCTGGATAAGATGGATTTGAGGTCGATGGGTGATTAGCTTTAGGTCAAGTGGGAGATTGTTGGAATAGGTGACCTAAAAAGCCAATTGGATTGGCATACTTGTAATCCTTTCTGATAATAACTCGTTCTATGTAATATTATTCAGTGAATAAAATGAGTATTCGCTATTAGCATTTCATTTGTTGTGTTCATTACACATATGTTTTCATTTCTTTCAAACATCACAATAAATCCCACAGACCCTTTTGACAACCGTGCAACAGTTGGGTTGCACATTGGATGGAGGACATGAAACCAACTACCAAAGGTTGGGTCTGAAATGTTCCAATTCGAGGACCTCATAATTGGGCATCGAGTGTCCTATGGAACATTAAGAGTCACATTCATTTGATGAGTGTCGTGTTTTATCGGCGATGGATGTGGGATGTCTTTGCAATCTTAGTAGGTCAATTAGCTAGTTGTTGAATCAACTAAACTGACTCAAGGAGATCATCATATGGAAGCCTTGGAGGCTTGGTAGGTATGACTCGAATCCCCGGCTTCGATAGTAGGGTTGTAGTCTTTTGTCTTCAGGAATCACAACAGTCACATGCATGCGATGACTGTATCTTGGATTTGTGCGAGAGGTGATCGTGTCACGGACATGGTCATCATAAACCTTCTCCAATACAGTCAAAACATGTAGCGAGGATGGTGAGTTTTAAGAAGTGGATCCGTCCCCTATCAAACGTGCCAGAGGTATCTCCTATGCACTTGGAGATGCGTTTATGTTCTCTAAACCTGTGGCCATTGGACGAATAGGAAAAAGAGATTCCTATATCGATCAATTTGGCGTAACATGATCTCAAGTATTAAGCATAGATGCTTAGTCCACGATGGGAGCCAACACCTAATTTCATGCCTTAGACTAAAACCGGGAGACAGTAGACGGAATGATCGTACCGTATCGACTCGAGAGCTTAAAAGTTCACATGGATATTCTCCTAGTCTCTAATGCCATGGATCGTTGCTAGACAGCCACCCACGCTGACGGGCTTTTTTGATCAATGGTTGATCGAGAATTATTAATTAAATTAAATTTAATTAATAATAGTGTTCGACACTAGCCTAAGTCTAGCTGAAAGGTGAACCTAAAGAGTCACATACAAATCACTTAGAAGGGACGAGGAATTAATTGAGAATTAATTTCATAAGTAATTAGATTACTATAAATGAGAGGGATCCATTAGATGGAGGAGCGCAAGAATAAACTAATAGGAATAATTTATATTGGGCTTGCCCTAATTATTTAATAAATTGGACTTATTAATTAATAAAGGCTTATTGGGCTCATGTATTTAATTGAATTAAATATATGATGGGCTTAATTAACTGGGTTTTAATTAAATTAAATTTAATTAAAATTAATTAGACCTTGTATTTTATCTTAATAAAATCTGCCAAGCACCTAATTAAAGTTGTCGGAAAATTCTAGGAAAGAAAATTATTGACTAACAATTATCACTTTTTGAAAATGCTATGTTAATCATTCTTTATTTGGAATAAAGAATATATTACCTTATGGATTGTAGAATGAACCTAGACATATTGTAGTACATCCATACAAGGTATATACATATTTATGTATATTAGTTATTTTGGAATAACTAATGAAAACATAACACAACACAACATTAAAATTTCCTACCCTAGAACATCCATTCGGTCGCCCCCTCCTCCTATGCATTCGGTGTGTTCTTCTTCTCTCTAATTTTTTTCTAGAAAATTGAATTGAGGATCCTATACTCCGATGTGGTATGGAAGTTTCTTTAGAGGGCTTCTACATTGAAGTCTCACGTGAACGGATCAAAAGAAGGAGGTTCAAAGTAAATCAAACAAAGAGGTAATTCTTGATTTACGATTTTTGTACCTCTTGTTTTAATTTTACCATTAGCCCTATTTAATTTTATTATTGTTATTATTAACTACATCGAATGCCCGGTAACTCCAAGGGTACACCCCTTAGAATCATAATTTTATTACGTTTCGGTATTAATTTACAATTTTTGATATTACCGCTTGCGCTTGCGCATTCCTAGGCCGATTCACTCTCATTTCTCGTTGTTTTCAGTTAGTAATTTCCACCTGGTCGTTGGCTTGGGAGTATCCAATTGATGTAAAGCGTTGTTGGATGCCTAATTCAGCATACCAATCTTGGATCTTCCAGTCCTAAAACTAACGACCATTATTAGAGATAATAACACAATGTAGGACATACGTATAGATTATATTCTTCTAGAGGAATCCTAATACTTCATTTTCTGTAATCCTTGCCAGGGGTTATGCTTCCACAATTTGCTAAAGTAGTCTACAACCACGAGAAAAGGAATTTTCGCAATCTTTGTGTAGCTGAAAAAGGACCCACTATGTTCATCCCCCAATTGGGAGAACGGGTAAGGTGCTGATAAGACTTTAAATGGTTTAGCATTGACGTGAATGAGTGGAGCATGCCTTTGACAATGCTGACATTTCCATACTCAAGTACTGCGTTTATCTTGAGATGAGGTCAAAAGTATCTTTCTCGTAAGGTTTTATTTTCTCCTGTGTGACCCACAAACTCCTTCATGTATTTCCTGCAATATGATTTTACCTTCTTCTATCGATAAGCATTGGAGATTGGATTGGGAAAAACCACGCTTATATAGGATACCATCTAACAAAGCAAATCTAGCTGCCCTGTTTCTCAAGCAGGACACCTCTATTTCATTGGTAGGAAGAACTCCTTCCTTCAGGTAGTCTAGGAGCGGTTTCGTGCAATTTGTATCAGTCTGTAAGATGGATATGTCGGTTTTAAAAAGATATTTAAGGAGAGTTCTTATAGTAATAGTGTGGGTACTACAATCGGCTAAAGAGTTAGCTAGTCTGGCTAAGTAGTGAACCTAGGTGTTTTCCGCACGTGTAATTTAATGGAGTTGGAAGTGAAAGAATCGGTGGTATTGTGAGTTTGCCTATCTCTTGTAGGTATTCTTTCACTCGATCTTCCTTGACCACGTAGATGCGTTCTACTTGATGTATTACTAGCTAGGAATTGGTATAGGCGATTAGGTTCCTAGCTCCTGCATCTTTGGTCTTCTAGATGCCTGTTATGAGGGCCTCATACTCGACTGCTTTGTTAGAGGCTTTGAAGTCAAACCTTAATGCATATTCCAGCTCATCACCCTCCAGGCAGGTGAAAACTTCCACCCCACAGTTGGCAAGAGTGGAGGAGTCATTTGCATGTAGCAACCATGTTGTTGCATTCTCCTTAATAGGTGTGACTTCATTTACGAATTCAACTAGTGCCTTGGCCTTAATGGTTGTCCTTGGCTGGTATGAAATATCATATTCGCTGAGCTCGACAGTCTACGTAATCATCCTACCTGAAGTTTCAGCTTTACCTAATGCTGTTCGTAGTAGAGCATTAAAACGTACAATAATAGAATGTGATAGGAAATAAAGGCATAACTTACTTTTTGTTATTATTAAAGCAAAAGCTAATTTTTCTACCTTGGGTATCATTGTTTGACCCCATGTAATACTTTACTCACGTAGTAAATGGGCTTTTAGTGTCCTTCCTCTTCCATGATGAGCATAAAGCTTACTATGTGATGTCTTATGGCCAAATACAAGTATAAGGGCTCAGCTAGTGCTAGCTTGGTGAGCAAGGGCAACTTAGCTAAGTAAGTTTTTAACTCTTGGAAAACCTGTTGGCACGGCTTATCCCACTTGAAGTTCTTGGTTTTCCTAAGAGCCTTAAAGAGTGGCAAGCTGCGATTTTTGAGTGAGATATGAATCTGCTGAGAGCTGTTATATGACCAGCTAGTTTCTGGACCTCATTGAGGTTAGCAGGAGGTTTCATTTCCAGGATAGCTTGGATTTTATCTGGATTGACCTTGATTATGTTCTCGGTGACCTTGTATCCCAAGAATGTGCCACTTTGAACCCCAAATGTGCATTTAGTTGGATCCAATTTCACGTGGTACTTCATTAATATGTTGAATGTCTCAACTAGGTCGTTGATGTGTTGGTCCATTTGCCGGTTTTTTACCAGCATGTCATTGACGTACACTTCCATGTTATAGTCTAGCTACTCTCGTAACATGCGTCCACCAAGCATTGGCATGTAACACTTGTATTTTTTATCCGAAGGGCATAAGAATATAACACTAGGTCCCTCTTGACATGATGAAGATAACATATGCTTGGTCATCGAGGTTAAGCATAATTGGTGATAAACTTACGAGATATCAATTAAACTTGAAAGTTCATGACTAGAGGTAGAGCCCACTAGCTAGTCTATACGAGGTAAAGGGTAAAACTCTTTAGGGTATGCCTTATTAACATCTCGGAAATGGACATAGATACGCCACTTGTTACCTTGCTTGGGCACCAGCACCATATTCGATAACCATTCCAAAAATTGAATTTTCTTGATTTGACCTGCTGTTAGAAGTTTACTTACCTCTTCCTGCATGACCTTGTCCTTTTCAGGATGAAATGTCTCTTTTTTTGCTTTACAGAGGGGAAGGTTGGATCTAAGTTCAAGCTAAACACCGCTACACTGCGGTCGATGCCCACAAGGTCGCTAACAGACTATGAGAAGACGTCGGCATTTTCTTGTAGAAATGTGGTTAATTGTCCTGCTAGTGTAGGTGTCAATTAGGAGTCAATCTTGGTAATCTTATTTGGCTCTTCATGTATCAGCTGGATGTTTAGCAATTTCTCAGCTGGTTGTACGCAAATTGGAACTACACCTCCTGATCATCACACTGGATGGGTCTTCGGCCATTTTCCCTGCTGGGAGAATCTACGCCCATCTTCCCGCTACCTCCTTTTATTGACAACTACTTGGAAAGCATTTAGAGCGGGTCGCCCTAAGATCATGTTGTATGCTGACGATGCGTCTGCGACCAAAAAGCGAATCATCTTAGTCTTTCTGGTTGGCTCTGTCCTTAAGGAAAGAGGAAACGAGACATGTCCTAGGGGGTGAACTACCTCAGCCGCAAATGAAGGGATCGCGTGGTACGGTCCAAGAACACACTAGCGGAAGCGGTAATGAAAACACATACAACAATTAAAAATTAAACCGTAAAAACAATGAACCAAGGGGTATACCATTGGAGTTTCTGGGCATTTGATGTAATATGAAATAAAAGCGCAAATAAAAACCATATGAGACTTGTTGGTGTGAAACGAGAAAATAAAAAGAGTGAAGATGATACCTTTTATTTTCTCGTTAACTTAGCCAAAACGTTCATTAGAGGTTCCAGTGTAGCAACCCCCTAAGTGCGTCCACACCACGCCGGAAATAGGAATCTCTTGAACTCCTTGCTAGAAGATAACAAAGAAAATTCTCCAACAGAATGAGCACTTCGGGAAGGAGGGATTATTTTATTTTTTGGTGTTGTGTTATAATGTGTGATGATTTATATACCTTGTATAAATGTACATAAATGTGTCTAGGTACATTTATTCATCTATAACGTAAATCTTCTTGATTCCAAATCAAGAAGATGATCAAAATTGCACTTTTCAAAATTGCAATTTGCTAGTCAATAATTTCCTTCCATAGAATTTTTTCAATGGGCTCAAATAATTCGGTTGGCCGATTTTTATCAATAAAATTCAAGGCTCAATGAATTTTTATTTAAATCTAATTTAATGAAAACCAACCCAATTAAGTTTAATATGTATTTAATCTAATTAAATGCATAAGCCCATATTATACTCATTAGTTAATAATGTCCAACTTATTAAATGATTAGGACAAGCCCAATATAAATTAATCCCATTAACTTATCCTTGGGCCTTCCATCTAATGGATCTCTTATTTCCAAGCAATCCAATTACTTGTGGAATTAATTCTAAATTAATACCTTGTTCTTTTCTGGTGATTTGTGTGTGACTTTTTATGTTCACCTTTCAACTAAACTTGGACTAGTGTTTAATACTATTATTAATTAAATCTAACTGAATTAATAATTCTCGATTAGCCCTTAATCAAGGAAGCCAGTTACCATGGGTGGCCATCTAGCAATAGTCCATGGCACTAGAGACTAGGTGAATGATCGTGTGAACATTTAGGCTCTCGTGTCCATACGGGTACGGTCCTTCTGTCTAACGTCTCTCGGCCTTAGTGTAGGGCATAAAATTAGGTGTTTGTTCCTATCATTGAATAAGCGTATATGCTTAATACTTGAGATTGCGTTACGCCAAGTTTCTCGATATAGGAACCTCCTTTTCCTATTCGATCAACGATTGTGGCCCTAGATTCATAAAGTGTAAATGCATATCCAAGTACATAGAAGATACCCCTGTCACATTCTCACGGGGGATGGATCCTCTTCTTGGAACTCACCGTCCTGGCTACATACTTTAATTGCTCTGGACAAGGCTTATGATGATCATGTATATGACACAATCACCTCTCGCTCAGATCCAAGATACAGTCATCGTATGCACGTGACTGCCGTGATTCCTCAAGTCTGAGGATGACTCCCGTACTATTGAATCTAGGGATTCAAGCCATACCGACCAAGCCTCCAAGGCTTCCATATGACGATCCCCCAAATTAGTTTAGTTGATTTGACACCTAGTCAATCAACCCACCAAGGTCGCATAGACGCTCCACATCTGTCACCGATGAAATACGGTACTCACTAATTGAATGTGACTCTTGATGCAAGTCTCGATAGGACTCTCGATGCCCAATCTCGAGGCTCTCGACTTGGAATGTTTCGAACCCAACCTTCAGGCAGTTGGTTTCATGACCGCCATCCAATGCGCGGCCCAACTGCACAATCACTAATTGGTCTGTGGGTTTTGTTGTGATGTTCTAGCAGATACAAACATACAAAATGAGCACAACAAAGTAAATGCCAAATAAGCTAATACTCGTTTATTCACTTAAATAAATATTACATAATATCAATTATTGTCATAATAGAATACATCCAAAACTGCCAATTCAATTGACTTTTTGGTCACCTATTCCAACAGCAAAATCATATAGCGAGGTGTCCACCGGCCACAATAGGATATCGTCCAACTCCATTTGCTGGTATACCATTTAAAAAAGGAAATCTGCAAAGCTAACTGATTCCACAAAAATGCGTTCGACAGTATAATTAGCTACAATAGTAGAAATAAAAAATGTATCATTGTGAGGTAAATGTAAAGCTTGTGCATCAACAGGACCAAAGTGGATCATGGGATCTCCTTCTGGCACCTTGAGATTGATTTTCATGATGGCTTTAGCAACCCGTGCATGGGTGCGTCTGGCTTATCCAGAATCCCCATCAGTGGTCCTCCTGCAATCATATGGATTATGCCTTTTGTGGGAATGTTTTCTAGGCTCATCTCCTCAGCCGAGACTTCTTTCTTTCGGTTCTCCCTATTAGAATTGTCGTATGCTTGTTGTTCGCTCCTACAGGATTTTTGGTAACGAGAGCTTCTTCCTTTTGTTCACACCTCTTTTCTTTGTCTACATAGTCCTTGAAATAACTAGTTTGTATAAGCCTTTCTATCTCTTGCCTCAGCTGGTGGGACCAATTGGTGTCATACCCATACTCTCTACGATACCTGCAAAAATATTAAGATTTTTGGAGTTGGGGTTCTCCTCTGATCCTTTATGCCATTGCAAGCCAGGAAGCTGGTCGATCGCCAAGCTCGCAGAGCTAGTAATCAGAGGAGTGTAATGTTTATTCTTTACATCAAGGGATTGAAACGCAGTCGTGGCTCTCCTCTGCTTTTTCGAGCGGAGGGCAGTTCATTTTCCTTTCTCTTATCACAACCGTTCTTTTTCACTAGCCAGGCGTCTCTAGGTTCATATATTTTTTTACTCGAGCTAGTACGTTTAGAAAGTTGGTGGCTGGTTTCTTATATAAGGATTTGAAGAGAGGTCCTCCATGAAGTCCTTGAGTAAGTGCACTTATGAGCACCTCCTAGTGAGCTGTTGGGACCTCTAGAATGGCTGTGTTGAACTGTTGAATGTAAGCCCTTAGAGTTTCTTTCTCCTCCTGCTTAATCTCGAAGAGGCTGATAGAAGACTTTCGACACTTCTTGCTGCTAGCGTATTAGTGTTAGAAGAGGGAGCTAAATCTTGCAAAAGATCTAACTGATCTAACTAGGAATTGGTTGAACAATTTTTGGGCAGAATTTGTTAGTGTCGTAAGGAAATTATAACATTTAATGCCATCAGTATACCTGTACAGCAACATTGTGTTTTCGAACTTACAGATATGTTTAGTTGGATCAATGGTATCATTGTAAGCAGGTAAGTGCGAGGGCGTTCGAAATTGAGCAGCCGTTCCTCTGTCATAATGTGTTGTTTGAAAAGAATGCCATGCTCAGTAGGCATGGTCTCTTTTGTTACTACTTGGCGAAGCCCTACCATCTCTTTCTTCAATGATTGCCATATTCTGCCAGTAGGTGGA
>NC_026152.1:5394527-5400349 GCF_000512975.1 Sesamum indicum
ATACTCTGGCTTCCCGATGTTCCATGTCTTTTCAATTGGGAAGAGGGTCTTGCTCCGCTAGCTTGAAAATCGCGGAGGGTCGAGTGGGTGGTCTCCATAATGAACTGACGAAGCTGCTCATAAAAGAGCGGGTTTATAGCCACATGTTCAGCTGTTTGGTCATCAACTAAAGTTAGAGCATTGGCAGCTCCTAAGGTAGGGTCTGGGCAGGCATCGACAACCCCTGAAGTTGGATTTATAGGTGAAATAACAGGACCCGTTACATTAGAGAGGGAAGAGATTTCCTCTTAAGATCCATTGTCACCTCTATTGTCTGAATTTAGCCATTTCTCATGTCTTAAGCTCAAGTTCCAACAAACGGCCCCAATGATGTGTACTAGATTTTTTGCCACACCACAAGGTCGAAGGATCTTTAAGTAAACTTCAAAGATCAACGAGGACTAACCCTGCGAAACAAATGTTAAGTCAGTAATGGTTTATGAAAAAATAAAAAAAAAATTTGAATTAAAGTGAGAATAATGGTAAAATAAGAGAGTAAAGTAATATATTTTCATATGGAGTGCAAAATGTAAGCTTAAAATAGTTTAAAAACTCGGAGAAACTAATGAGAATAAGTGAGAGTTTCCGAATGAGGGTGATGTTACCAAATGACTGCACAAGGCCTCTGTTTATAGGCATTACGGAGCAGGATATGGGGGTTGTTGAGGAGAGTCCTAAGCCAATTGAAAGCCCTTTGAGTTGACTATTGTCAAACAATGTCGTTTGTGATTTGGACTTAATTTAATTGGGATATGTTAGGTGGACTGAGTTTTTCCATATCTGCCTAAAAATTCCAAAATTGGTTACTCGTAGATTCCCCAGCTCATATTCCATCTATTTACGATTTTATGATGATGTGTCTTAATATATCGGTAAGCTATATGACGTGTCTGTCCGATTGCTATATGGGAGGTTTATTTTCACCATTATAAGAGTATTTTAGTAATAAAAATTATGTGTGACTAAAATGAGTTAATAATAAATTAATCGATATTAAATATCAGGTTTCTCTATTTTTTTAATGTCAACAAATTAAATAAATTTTAACTAATAAAAATACCTATATATTAGATAGAAGTAAATTTTAGAGGATATTACATATAATTTTTTAAACTATATGAGTTTTATATATAATTTCATCAAACCTCGTTAGAGGAGAGGGTAAGCCAGTCTATACTATATATAAAGTGAGAACACCCTTTTAATGTCTTACTTAATTTTAGTATGTAAATTTTTATTTTTAAATTTTAAATAATTTTCTTTTTTCTTTTCTCAACTTTTTCATTTTTTTCATTCTTTCTTAGCTTCGTATTTTCTCTTCTCTTCCACATCTCCTTTTTCTCTTATTTTTTTTTATTATTTTCTTATTTTTATATTTTTTAATATTTTATTATCTAATTAATATCCTTTAAAATAATAATATTTTTTTAATTTTAAATTTATTATATGCACATATGAGTGTGCCACGTATACCGGTACAAATAACTCAGCGGCCGAGCTTATCAATTCAGTCCACATTCTTACAATTTTTCTTTTTTCTTTTCTGTACTTCTATAACCCTACTGTGCCATTCGCTCGCTGGGGTTCTATTTTCACCTAGGGTTCGCAATAAGCCCGCGATTTTTCTCTCAACGTCTCCAAATCGTCGATTCAAGGTAAGCAAATTTCTTGACGTTTTCGTTTTCGTTGCAGCAACTCGTTTTGGGTATTGTGTGATTCAATCGAGATTTTTTTGTAGTTTGGACCAATTATTTCATTGCCTTTCTCGTTAATTGGGCGACCTCTGTTTCTGTAGTTAAATACGGTAGTACTTAAGAAAATTAACGTCAAATTGTTGCATTTAGAAATTTGGGGTTTGATTTTTCTTGAATATTTTATGTATTGTTATGACTCAAGCTGAATGATAAGCACTCCTATAAATCTCAGAGTGTATTATAGAAAGTGCGAGGATTTGGAGAGGATTGAGAAGTAAGGGGGATAATTGAGTGTAGAAAGTTGAGATAAATAATCGAGGGTTGACTTGTTCTCCCTCCAAACCTAAATTCGTCAGATCATTTCTATTCTTTATGTACAGCAAAACTAAGAAAACGAGAAAATACAAAACAGAAAATGCACGATACATGTCCGGTTGCTATTGCCAAAACAGAAGGCGTAACTGATTCTCAAAGAACTGTGCAGTTGCCACCCAAAATTGAGCGATACCGTCTATATTGCTCGCAACCAACTCTACACCCATTTTGATTCGCTGCTGCCTTGGACATGTTCTACTTCTCTTTTTATGATGTCTGATCACCAAAAACTATACTTGCTACATGTTTGGATCTTTTCCTTGAATTATTCTTAATTAAGATTTTCTTTCTTGGATGTAGGAACAATGCCGTCATTTTTTCTTGAATCATTGTCTTTTATGAGTTTCAGATTTTTCTCCTTTCACAGTTATGTTTAGTACCGGTACTCGAATGGTGGTTTATTAGTTTGCAAATGAAAATTGACTAAAATCATTGGTGGAATTTTTTTAGACAGCCTTTCTAGCTCTTATTATCGCATATTCAGATGTCTTTTGATGTTATGCAGAAATTGAGTATATCTCATCAGAAATGAGAGTTCTGATGCCTTTTGAATCTGGAAACAATGATGATTTTTTGTTTACATTTGTTGTTCTTAATTGATTTTCTTCTTTTATTATTATTTTTTTCTTGTAGTCATATAATATGTCAGATCAAGGAGTTGTTTTAATAGGGATTTTGATGGTAAATATTTTTCTTGGACAATTTAGACGAGGGGGATCGGCACTGGATGATCCACGATGGCTGAGATAAAGTCATCTGGGAGGCCAATTGATCAATTGTTGGAGAAGGTCCTTTGCATGAATATACTTTCTTCTGATTACTTCCGGGATCTTCTAAGATTGAAGACATATCATGAAGTGATTGATGAAATTTATGTTACTGTCACACATGTCGAGCCATGGATGACTGGCAACTGTCGGGGCCCATCAACTGCGTTCTGCCTTCTTTACAAATTCTTCACCATGAAACTCACTGTCAAACAAATGCATGGCCTGTTGAAGCACCCAGATTCTCCTTACATAAGAGCTGTAAGTACAGTCTTGGCATGATTTTATATACTCATTACCTATGGGAGTTCCAATGATTTCTAAAAAGTAGTGACTTTGCTGGACCATGTTACTGAAAATTCTAGCCATCAAAGGACTATAATTTGTTCATCTTGTCGATAAAGGCCTTGTGCTAGGCTGTATCTGTTTTGTACTCTTTTTCTTTCTAGTGCTTTAAGCTGTGAAGTATGAGTAGTTGTTTAGGAAGATTTGGTGTTTTGGGGGAATATTTGATATTCTAATTCTAACTTCTCTTGTACAGCATATCATATCGAAAATCATTTTTGAGATGCTTTCAGGAGAAACAAGTTCTATCACTGAACTTAAGGAATGCACTTCACTAAGATATACTAGCTCCCATTCCAATTTCCTACTCATATTTGACTCTGCAAAAGATTTTATTTGAGGGTTGAAAAGATTAAATTCTTGTTTATGATGTTAATGTTTTCGCTCTCAAAAGAAGTGGCAGAGATTTGGTAATATCGCATCGTTACGTTAGTTTAATTGAGAAGTTTTGGAGAAAAAAGTTCCATCTTAGGAGATAGATTCTTATTTTGTGATTTCTCGAGAAGGAACTGAATCTCTCATATGAATCTGGGGCAAGGGGAGGGGAGCAATAGAACTGCATAAACTATCATAGTTAGTCTATGATCACCTTTATGATTTCCTGTGAGCAGAATGTTGAACTTCAAAGTTGTTAATATAGTAGAAAGCATTAGAGATTCTCAAGCAGTACATGGAAAATTGTTGGTACTATTGATTCAAGTTTCTTTGCCACCACAGTTTTTATTAATTGACTTGTTGAAGTAGTTGGAACTAGTGGATCCTTCTATCTTTGAGCTTTTAGGTGATGTTCGACCTCTTACTTTTGTTTTAGGCTCTGCCACAGTGTCATGTTACAATCTTAGGTCACTTGTACGTGCTTTCTCCGTTGTTGGTAGAATCTAGGAATCAATTGTATGGGAACGCAATTTGTTTCATATGTGTTACTATACAGTCAGTTTTACTAGTTGCTGTTCTCAGCTTTTGGTATGGAATGACTATTATATTTGCTTTTGCAGATAGGATTTCTTTATTTGAGGTATATTGCAGATCCGAAGACATTATGGAGTTGGTATGAACCATATCTAAAAGATGATGAGGTAAGAAAAACGCTCTTTGGCTGGAGCCTCTCTGTTCAAACCTTGTTTTGAATGATTCATGTTATATAAGCTGTGATTCGATATAATGCAATTTGGAGGAACTCTGCACAATATCTCTGTGGCATTTCATGAAGCAGGCTGCAGAATTGACAAACGAGCAATAAGGACGAAGTCAAACAAGATGACTGGCTTAGTTTTGCTGTGGTTTTTGGTTATAGAAACTAGTAATATGGTAGTAGCATTACATTCATGAACATTTTATCTAGGAAGATTAAAATGACTATTGGAAACTCAATGCATCTCTTTATGATTTGTCTTCTGTTTGTTTTTAATACATGCAAGTCCAAGATCAGGATTCAGGGTACTGCACTATGCTTGTTTTATTGATTCAAAGTCAATAAATGTGCGTCGCTTGATGTATCTCATCTACTAAGCAAGTTTTCTTGACTTGCTTCAGTAGTTATTTGTACATAATGGTAGTTTCAGCATCATTTTCACTTATCATGCTATCTTGCGCTGCCTGGTATGAGTCTGTGATCTTTCTCTGTGGGTATTGTATGATAGAGCTCTTGTATATGATTCCGGAATCTTCTGTACTATGTTTCTGATACCCGATCGCCCAGGATGGAAGGATTTTACAATTCCTCGTGGTGCATCAGCATGAATCCTGTGCAGGTGAACTGCTTTCGCATGAATAAACCATGATTTTAAAAAGACCCTGTTATATTTCTGGATACAGCACTGAAAAAACCTGGAGTTCTGGATGTTCTAGTTCTCTTTCCATAAAACCTTTTAATATTTTGGTGGTAGACATGGTTTTGAACAATTGATGCAATGATATTTCTTATAGTTGAAATTTTTTCCCCACAAAATTCCTTATAAGATAGTGGAGTAGAATTGTTAGGAGTTGTACTTTGTAGCCTTGTGTTAGTTATATCGTCGAACATCCTTTCCTTGATTCCAATTTATACATTTGAGCATTACTATCAGATAAAGCCTATTCTTGTGACAATTCTGTTTCAGGAATTTTCTCCTGGTTCTAATGGCCGAATGACTACAATGGGTGTTTACATTCGGGATTTGCTTCTTGGACAGGTTTGCATCATGCACTGATTCTGATGTTGCGAATTTGTCAATTCCCTGTGTTTTTTTGTACAAATGAACCTTTAAACAAGTTTTCTAAAATTTGTTCGTGCATGCAGTATTACTTCGACACACTTTTCCCCCGTATACCTGTTCCTGTTATGCGGACAGTTGTAGCCAATCTTGAAAATATGAAACTGCCTTCGAAACACTGTGGAGTTACTGGTGAGTCCACCCGTGGATCTGAGGAGACTGCCAGGAGGCCACCTTCTGTCAAAGCCGCCCTCTCTGTCTCTTTTGGTCAGCGTGCTCCTCATCGTGCATCAACTAGGGATTCATCTCCCGTTCGTCGTACGGTTACTCCATCTTATGACAGGGATGATGATTCAAGACGGTCTCCAAATCGTCACCGGAGCCAGAGCCGAGATTTATCTGATCGAGAA
>NC_026152.1:5400359-5428628 GCF_000512975.1 Sesamum indicum
GACAGGGAGAGGGACAGAGGCAGGGAGAGAGACAGGGAGAGGGACAGAGGCAGGGAGAGAGATCGCTCTCGCGATCGTGACCGAGATCGAGAGAGGGAACGAGAAAGGGGCAGAGACAGAGATAGAGATAGAGACAGAGAGTCGATAAGAGAAAGGGACAGAGAGAGGGATAGAGATAGGAGGTATGATTATGATAGAAGGTCCCGAGATAGCTATAGGAGGGATTACGATAGCCATAGGAGCGACCATGATGAACACTATCACAGAGAAGGTAGCTCCCGCCGTAGCAGGAGTAGGAGTAGGAGCCGGAGTACAAGTCGGAGCATTTATGGACATGACCAGAGTCGTCCTAGTCCCTCTGGACACGACAGCAAGGAGAAGGCATCTGCATCTAGTAATCTTGCCAAGCTTAAAGATCTGTACGGTGACTTGAGCAATCAAAAGGAGGATGCTGGCAAGGACAAGGGTCCTAACAGGCCTAGTGGTACTGAGGAGGTGATCAGACTCGGGGGTTCTACGTGGAGGTAGGAAGGAGTAATTGTGTTTCTGGTCCGTGGACTTCCACTTCTTCACCATTTAGATGGGCACATTTTATATTTCGAACTCGGACAAGATTCAAGAAAATGACTGTTAATCGTAGCTATCTATGTTTGTATCATCCTCATTTCCAGTCATGCGATGAGTGGAAAGATTTGTATTGAAATCTTTTTTTCAATTTATTGACTATACGTTTGGAAGACAAATAACTTGGTTTCAAATCTTTGCTGAAATTTTTAGGCCTTTTCGTCTACATAGTGCGGGAGATTTGACCAATTTCCAAAGAGAGGAGATAGCCTGGCTTTGTAATCACTATCTATCTATATATATATAGCAGAACGAAGATTGAGCAATTTGGTTCAATACACTAAATATATTTTTTTGGTGTTTTTGAATTTTTTATTTACTCTGAAAAAAAATTATTGGTTAGAATATTATTTATTTTAATTTATATGATGCATTTATCCAAATCTTATTTCTAAGATTCTAATAATCATAAGAAAATCTCATTATTAAAAATATCTATTTTGTAATTACCTGAAATATTATCTTCAATTAATTTTAGTTTATATTTTATTGATTAATTAAATTTGTATATATATTTATCTATATATAGCAAAACGAACTTTAATTGCGACTGAGTTAATTTTAACTCAATACTAATGTTTTTATAAAATTGATTTTTTGAATTATAGCAAAAAAACTCATTGATTGGAGACTTTGTATGATATAAATTAATCAAGAATTTTTTTTGTATTTAAATTAATCAAGAATTTTTATGATAGATTATAAATTATTTTATATTTATTTTAAATAAATTCATACTTTAGGATTATATACTTTAAATTAATTAAAAAAGTTGTATTTATTTAATTTCACTTAATCCAAAATTTTATCTTCAAGATTAGGATATATATCTATATTATATATATATATATATATATAACGGTCTTCCACTATAAAAATTGTATAACTTTTAACCGGATATTAAATTTTGATAATTTTGCATTTTATATCAAATAAGAAAATACAATATATATATATATATTCTAATTAATATAATAAATGTTGCATGTATCCCTAAATTTAAGCCTACGTATAAGATTATAATTTCAAAATAAAAATATTTATCTAATATCTTATCTATTCAACGACATACCCTTGACATTAGCATTTTGTACTTTTCCTTATTTATATATCACTTTTCTTTTGTGATTGGTTTGATTTTACTTCTTCTTTTTGTTGTTTTATTGATGAAGCTAATGGTACTTTTTTCCTTCTTTGCAGTCTACACCATTACAGTTTGTTGTACTTTTAGTATATTCTCAAGTTCTCCAACCAGGTGATATTTATTCTTTCCCTGTTCATTATGTTATTATTGTTTTCTGAGTCAGCTTCCTAATTTATTTCAATCTTTAAACTATAAATTAATTAATTTCTTAACTTTTTGTCCAAATTTTAGTTTCCTGACATATCATCAAGAAAATTGGTAATTTTTTTCCCAAAAAACAATTGTAATATGGGTAAACAATAATTTATCCCAGGTGATATTGAAAATGAGCATGATACCTCCCTATTTCCTGTACTTTTTCAAATGAATCAATTTTTTACCTCCCTATATAAGGGGGTAAATTGCTTCATTTTAAAAATCATTGGGGGTTGAATTGTTGTATTTAAAAAAATATAGAAAGATAAATCGCTATTTATTTTTTCATAAGGAGATAATTTGTTAATTTACAATATCACAAAAGGATTGCTTGCATTTTTTTTTATTGAAATATAGATGCTCGAATCGTGAATGATGTTACAAGCTCTGAAGAATGAGCCACTGGCATTTTATAGTTTAACCTTTTAAAGGTATAATTAAATCTACCTATATACAAAACTTATCAGAAAAGAATCATTTCATATATATAAAAAATATTAACTTCTTTCATGAATTTTTACTTAACATGGTACGTTATCTTTGAATAACTTTATGTGCTATTTTTTATTGATAATTTTTATGATTTATATAATAATAAATGTTGTTGATTCAATACATATATTCATTTGCTGATTACGTTTATAGTGACTCTTTGAACAGTATAGTAATATAATATTTATTTTCTAATTAACCATATTAATATGTTTTTAAGGATAGATTACAAATACATAATTTCAAGGTTTTGGCTATTGAGTGTCATATGATGTTTTCTTCACTTCGCCCCCCTTTCAGACTGATTCCTTCTAGCTTCTCGGCGAGAAGGTTGGCACAAAAGCAGCGAATTCTATCACTGGATTCGTCTGGGATGTAAAATATATCTCTTCTCACCATCCCCATAGTGTATGAGACAAATGTATGCATTTCGATTAGGGTCGTGTTCTATGGTTACGATTCTAGCAAATATGTCTTTTTCATTCCGTCGAAAATTGATTTTACGGTATAGACGCTTATGACCTCCCCCTATTAGCTGATGGTTAAGGTTAAATACAGTGGACTCCTCCTTGTCCCCCTCATAAAGAGGGTTCATGCTGCCCTTGGCCATTGTAGGGTAAAGTCTCCCAAGCACCTCGTATGGTAAGCTAGGATTGGAAAAAGTAGGTAATGTGATGTTTTCTTAAATAAACAAAAAAAGGTTGGTTTGATATATTTTGAAAAGTTCAATAATTGTAGCTTCTGTAATAAAAATCTATTTTCATAGATAGAATAAATCAATATAAAGCACTCATGTGTATAGTTTTCATGCCTTGATACATGAGCATTGGTAATTTTTAGTCAATCATATCGTCTTAACTTTCAAATGCTTTTCTAACTCTTATACTAAGATCTACTTGAATTTTTTCAATATAAGACTATAAATTTTTACATAAATTTTAGAAATCAATTTTCTTTTAGTTTTTCTTTATAATTGTTTTGCCTTTCTTTTCACTACAAAGAAGGTGGAATGTGTTATGGCCATATGGCCGTTTCAAAACACACGGCCTTTGTAACAGATTGGACGTACTGACGTCATTAAAAGGGTAATAAAAGTGAAATTATTTTGTAACGGCGAAAAATCATTACAAAAACCATTACTCGAATCTGTATGCCTAAAATTTGTTAGAATTTGTAGGCCGTCACTAATTTGCTATAGTTTTTGTAATAATTATTTGGTCAAATAATCAGCCATTACAATAGTAGCGGCAAAAACGTTGCAAAATATACAAAACGAAGGTGTTAAAAAATCGTAACATTAGAGACGGTTTCTTTTTTTTTTTTTTGTGTAGGCCGTTACAATATAACGACTATATTTTCTAACGGCTATCTTAGGCGTTCTAAAGGCTGTTACAAAAGCCGCTGCAAAAGAACTTATATATGTATTCAATTTATTTAATTTCATTTCATTTGTTGTAGAAACTCTTATACGAACCACACACACTCTCAATATTCTGATTTTCATGCATTGAAATTTGATTAGCTTGTAGATTATTAGTCGAATTTTGGACCGTCAACTAGTGTTGATCATTACTTAAGTTGGTTGACCAGATAACAGAGACTAATTTAATACTTTATTGTATTTAATTAAATTAATTTTAGTTTTACAATTTTTTATTAATCTTATATCATAGTAATTATATGTATTCTCCTAATAGTGCAGTGTAGTATTTATAAATTTGTAGGTCGTCAAATTAGACAATTAATTAGATATATATATATGTGTGTGTGTGAATCTAGTGATATATATATATATATCATCATGTTATGAGAATTGAGAAGATGAATGTATAATAGAAACCTCCCAGAGAGGGCAGGTCTTAAACTGGAGGTTAAAAATGGGTTTAAGACTTTCATAGAATAGCAAGAGTCAACGTAGACATATGGATGGAGAAAAAATTAGGTGTTCTTGCCGAAAATGCAAAAATATAAGTTCAGACCACCCGACGATGTCAATTATCATTTGTGTATGCGAGGGTTTATGCCAGAATATTGTAATTGGACTTCTCATGATGAGGATAAGTGCAAGAGTACTTTGAGGCTGAGACTGTCCCTCTAATGTCGAAGGAGCAAACCCCAACTGCCCATGTCGAGGATAATTATTCACATTGGGTGATAAATAACATATGGATTGGGCATAGAAAATGATTTTTTATACAGCCGGGCTGAGTTATTTTTCTTCTTCTCACGATGTTGCGCCTGATGATGGTACGATGTCCTGCCTTGTTGATGTCGGTCCTAATTCATGTTATTATTGCAGTGGCCCCTATCATTATGAGTTAGGATTGGCAGACTGTTTTATAATGTTGTGCATGCTGCTGACCAACCATTGTGGAATGGTCCACCCAATCTCAATTGGCAATTGTTAATGAGTTGGTGGATATTAACGTGGACGATCATATTTTTGAGCATCATATGATTGAATATTTCAATGGTCTAATAAAATATTACCCCCGGGTCACACCCGAAGAAGTTGATAAAGGATTCGAGTTTACGCATTGAGAGGATTGATGCATGTAAGAATGACTGCATGTTGTATTGAAAGGACGACGTTGATTTGGAATACTGCAAGTTTTGTAGGGACGCTAGGTACAAGCTGACCCAAGGGCGAGACCCATGCCACAAGAAGTCTCTATATGCCGTCCTTAGGTACCTGCCGCTTACTTCCCATCTGCAGAGGTTGTACTCTTTGAGGGCAACTGCCGAGCAGATGATGTGGCATGCCAGACATTAGATAGAGGAAGGGTCAATGTGTCATCCGTCCGATGCCGAGGTTTGGAAGCATTTTGACAGGATGTATCCCGATTTTGCATAAGAGTTACGTATTGTTCGGTTGGGCTTTTCCACAGACGGTTTTGCACCTCACAGTTAGTACGATCATCTTTATTCATGTTAGCCCGTTATCATTACACTGTACAATCTCCCCCTTAATATATGCATGAATTATGAGTACATGTTTCTGACAATGGTGATACTTGGCCCTTCTAATTCGAAGTGTGTGATTGATGTATACTTGGAACCTTTGATTAAGAGCTGTTGGAGTTTTGGCATGTGGGTGTTCGAATATATGACAATGCCACAGATAATGCATTCATCATGCGGTCGGCGTTAATGTGGAATACGAGACTGACGAGGATGAATACGAGGCTACATAATGTATATGAGTCAGGGTTGGCAAGCCGTCGAATCAGGGTACACAAAGTTGGTCCTCGCTTTCACACCACGCACGGGTCGAGCTGCACAGTTGTAAGCGGAGACAACCTCCTCCGCCGTGTTGAAGGTGCCCAACAGCCGCCTTTCTTTCGACTACGGGTCTTTGCAACAATAGACAAAAGATCGAGAGGTGAACAAAAGGGGTCATTGATAAACATCTTAGACGTTAGAGGAACAAGATCAAGAACAACACTATGAGATACGCCAAACTCAGGCTGGAAATCCAAACAACTGAAACCACAAAAGCCACTGGTTTATGAAATATTCTCATTTTGCAATGTTGTAAAATAAAAAAAAATTGTAAAAACTTTTATTTTTTTTTAAAAAAAAATATTTTTTGAAACGACCCATTTAATTAAAAATAGTTACAAAGGCCGTTGCAAAATAAGGCAACCAACTTTTGGCGCTAGGCTGGAAATAAAATTTTGTAACGGCCAAAATGCAAATAACCGTTAAAAATGCAGTTACAAACTAAAATTTTTTAAATCAAAATAAAAAAGGTGGAATTTTAATTTCGATTAGCCGTTACAAAAGTAAGTTATACCAGCTGTTACAAAAGCAGCTACAAAAAATAAGCTATCTCATAAACTCAGATTGAAAAATACTAGGGCTGTCAATGAGTCGAGCTCGACCATTTTTGTCGAGCTCGAGCTCGAGCTCGACGAGCTCGCCGAGATGGAGCTCGAGTCGAGCTCGAGCTGAGCTCGAGCTCCCCAGCTCGAGCTTGAGCTCGATTTATCCTGTTGTTATTATTGTTATTATTATTATTATTACTACTACTAGTAGTAGTAGTAACTACTTTTATTATTATTATTACTACTACTACTACTACTACTACTATTATTATTATTATTATTATTATTAATACTACTACTACTACTACTATTATTATTATTATTATTATTATTATTTTAAATCATAAGATCGTATCATGATATAGTTGAAATTAATATATGTTCACAATCTGCAAAATTTATATATTTATAAATATTAGTATAACATTGATGTAACTATCATGTTACATTGTTGAACAAATCAAAATTCAGATCAGACCGTTAGATATGATAAAATTTACAAAAAAATACGTTTGGTAAAGTTTTAGACTTATTGGATATACGGATGTCGAGATATCGTACTCAAAACATAAGAGTAATCATTCAAGACGGTGTATCGTTCAATCAGGCCATGTAGTTTTAAATCATACCGTCTGATATGATCTAATGGGCACAATCTTGTATATGTTTAAATTTCGTATGAATCAGGAGCTCAGATTTTAAGATATCGTAATTATTGATTAAACTTTTTAATCTCATTATTTATATAATAAAATAATAATTGCAATTGTTCAACCATCATCATCATCATCATCATTATTATTATTATTATAATTTTTAGATAAGATTAATTCATAGGAATTACTAAATTTTGACATAAATTTATAAAAAATAAAAAATTATAAGTGAATTACTTGTCAATTTAAAAGATATTAACGTAATACAAATATATATTAAAATAAAACATAAAGACTAAAGTTCTATATATCATATTAAATAATAATTTTAATTATAAAAGATATTATAATTTACTAAGTTGTTGATTAAATTTATTTTTGTATAAAGATTAAATGTATAAATAAAAGTACCATAATTTATTATTATCCAAAATAAAATGTATGATCTTAATTAATAATTATAATATATGGTCAATTTATATTATAAAATTGATCAAATATAAAATATAAAACTAAATATATAAAAAATTCAAAAAAAAATAAAAAATATATATATATATTCACCAGCTCGCGAGCCAGCTCGCGAGCTGGTGAACAACAGAAACCCAGCTCGAGCTCGAATTTTTCGAGCTCGAATTTTTTGAGCTCGAGTCGAGCTCAAAGTCGAGCCGGCTCGACTCACCTGCCACCCCTAAAAAATATATTATCTTTACATTCGGGTACCCGATTCATACCAAATTTAAATATATATAAGTATGTGACCATTGAATCATATCAGACGGTATGATATTAAATCACATGCCTGATTTAAAAATACACCATTTTGATTGATTACTATTATGTTCCAGGAACAATATGTCAAAATTCGTATACCCAATAAGGTTACAACTTGGCCGAATGGATTCTTTTGTAAGTGTGTTCATATTGACTATTTGATCATAAGTTTGATGGTTCGATTAAACCATGCAATTCAATACTGGAAGATGATAGTTACATCAATATAATACTAATATGTATGAACATAAAAATTTATTGCATATTGCGTAATATATCAATGTCAAATAAATTTTTTATTTTTTTAATATATTTCAGTTATATTGTTCCACTAAATGATACGTTTCCGCAATATTAAATAGTCGAAAACTGCATTTATTTTTTAAAAGTAATTTCAATAAAAATAATTAATTATTTGGAACACTTTTTGTAACTGCTTTTGTAACGAAAATGAACAAAATGATGTCATATTCATATATTGTAACACTTTTTGTAAGAGGTTTTTCAACAGCTATTATAAACTGTATAAATTGGAACAACTTTTTAAACGACTACTATACACTATATAATTTGTAATGGTTTTTTTAAATATTGTAACTCTCTTTTGCGTGGCTTTTAGAACGGCCATTAATTATATATATATATATACAATACTTGTAGATTTTTTTCCTTCTCTCTTCTCTTCCCTAATTTTCTCTTGTTTCTTCTCCTCCCTCTCAAACGCTGCCCTTGCCCCACCCCCTTCCCCTAACCCCCCCCCCCCTCTCTCTATCTCTCTCTTTTTCTCTCTACTTCTCTGCCCCACCCCCTGCACACTGCCGTCGTCAGTCAACCGCCCCCACCACTAGGTAAGTCCTCCTTTTATTTTTATATATTTTTTATTTATTTTAAAATTTGTATAATTCTTATGTAATTTTTGTAGAACTGTTGTGTATTTTTTCATTTATGTAATTTTGACAAAAAATTCTAATTTTTTTAATTTCTTTAAATTTCTGAAATTTTTTATTTTCTGTAAATTTAAAAAAAATTCCAAAATATTGCCTAATTTTTGAAATTTATATCATTTTGTGTAATTTTTAGAAAAATTCAGAAATTTTTCATAATTTCTGATTTTTTTATTTTCTATAATTTTAAGATTTTAGAAATTTTCCCTAATTTCTGATTTTTTTTATTTTCTATAATTTTAAATTTTTTTGAAATTTGCATATTTTCTAAAATTTTGTTTGTGTAATTTTTGTAATTTTAGAAAAAATATGGACCTAAATACAATTTGTAGGGGAAAATATGAGATAATGTAAATTTAGGATAAGTTTGGACCTTAATGTAATTTTTAGAAAAAAAAATGGACCTTAATATAATTTTAGGTGAAATTTGGACCTTAATATAATTAAACACAAAATTTGGACCTAAATACAATAATAAGGAAACTATGCATTTTAGAAAAAAATTGGTCATTAACGTAATATTAGGCGCAATTTGGATCTAAATGCAATTTCTAGAAGAATTATGTATTAGAGGGAAAAAGTTGGACCTTAATGTAATTTAGACCTTAATGCAATTAGTAGGAAATATTTGGATCTTTATCTAATTAAATGCAATTTTTAGAAAATTAATTAATGGACCTTATATAATTAATGCCAATTTTAAAAAAATAATGGAATTTAATGATTTTTCATAAATATTTGAAGGAAAAAATTAGGGCCTTAATACAATTTTTAGGATAAATTTGGATTTTAATGCAAATAGTAGGAATTTTACCAAAAAAAAAAATAACTTTATTAATAATAAAATACAATTATGTGCTTTATTGTTAATAATTTTTTAAATTATAGATAATGGAGATCGTGTTTTGCCACCCAGGGACGAGTTCGTGGCCAAGGCCGTGGTCGCGTCTGCGGCAGTGGCCCTCCCAACGATGAGCTAACGGATGCACCTCCAAGCCACCCTATCCTCGGAGAGAGTGTCCCAGCCCCCGTCGATACTTGCAGATTGCCCAGCAGTGGGGTCAGATGCTGCAACGGGGGGCAGCAGTGCACAGGACCTGGTGAGGTCATGGGACGCACCACCACCACCAATGTTGCTACTTCCCCTAGTGGCTTAGAGGCATTTCATCAGCCTCCAAGATGCAAGCTGCGAGAAGAATTTGGTCAATTAATTTAATATTTTTTTATTTTTGAATTGATTTTAATATTTAATTATTATTTTCAGGTTCGACCGCAATTTTCACACGGCCATCAATAATGCAGTCAAAGGGCATTATTTGCATCTCTGGACCAACAATATCGCAGATTTCACAGGAGAACCAGCTATTTTGGTTTCAAAATTTTAAGATAATAAAAAGATTATTTAATTTTAAGTAATATTTATATTTTTAAATTAAATATTTATATGTATTTTTAATTTTTCAATTTTTCAAATTTCGTATAAGTGAGACTACGATGACGATTCGATATTTAAACTCGTCCAGTCGTAGACGGGGAAGTGAGGATCACGTGGTATGACTTGGGAATGCGCTAGCGGAAGTGAAAAGCGAAAATATATAATAATAAAATTAAATTGTAAAAACAACGAACCAAGGGGTGTACCATTAGAGTTCTCGGGCGTTCGATGTAGTATGAAAGTAAAAATAAAAATTAATACCATACGAGACTGTTGGTGTGAAACGAGAAAATAAAAGAAGTGAAGATACCTTTTTGTTGTCTCGTTAGCTTAGCCGAGACGTTCACCGGAGGTTCCAATGTAGCAACCCTTTAAGTACATCCACACCACACCGAAATTAAGAATATCTTGAACTCTTTGGTAGAAGAGAACAAGAGAAAAATTCTTCTAGAGAATTAGAGAGATGGGCGGCCGAACACTCTAGGGAAGGAGGGATTATTCTTTTTGTGTTGTGTAATACTATTTTTCTAATAATATTATGTACAATAATATTTATATACCTTGTATAGATGTACATAAATGTGTTTAGGTACATTTATTCATCTATAAGATAAGTCTTCTTGATTCAAAATCAAGTAAATGATCAAAAGCACTCTCCAAAATTGTAATTTGCTAGCCAATAATTTTCTTCTATAGAATTTTTCACATGTGCTCAATGGGGTGTTGGCCGATTTTATAGGATAAAATGCAAAGTCCAATGAATTTTTATTTAAATTGAGCCCAATATGTATTAAATCTAATTAAATCCATCCAATTGAGCCCAATATGTATTAAATCTAATTAAATATATAAGCCCATGTTGTCCTCATTAATTAATAATATCCAACTTCTTAAATGATGAGTACAAGCCCAATATAGATTAATCCCATTAATTTTTGTTGAGGGCGCCCATGTGCTCTTGCATTTTTATTTTCTCCCTCTTTGTTTTTAGGTTTGGAACAATAAGGCTTGCTATCTCCTTCCTAATGTTCTCCCCTGATTTTTGATCAGGATTTCACATTCAATTGTAACATAGTAGTATAGGACATTTTGGTGAGATTTTACTTTAAGAAAGCACATGGAGAAGAAGGCCCATGGAGGATGAGGCCCACGGAGAAGGAGGTCCACGAAGAAGACGACCCATGGAGATATCGCAAAGTCCATCTATTTTTTGATGGGTAAATTACTTATGTAATAGCATAGGGCCACCCCTAGACTGACCATAGATTTATTGCGAGCTCAATTGAGGCTAGACGAAAGGACTGTACCGGTATGAACTCAAGAGCCTAAAAGTCCATATAGATTTTCGCCTAGTCTTTAGTGCTATGGACTGTTGCTAGACGGTCATCCATGGTGATGGGCTTTATTGATTAAAGATTGATCGAGCATTATTAATTAAATTGGGTTTAATTAATAATAGTGTTGGACACTAGTTCAAGTCTAGTTGAAAAGTGAACCGAAAGAGTTACACCCAAATCACCGAGAAGGGACGAGGGACTAATTGCAAATTAATTCCATAAGTAGCTGGATTATTTTTATATGAGAGGGATCCATTGGATGGATAAGCCCAATGATAAATTAATTGGATTAATATATATTGGTCTTGCCCTCATTATTTATTAAGTTGGACTTATTATTTAATAAAGAGTTATTGGGTCATATATTTAATTAGATTAAATATATGATGGGCTTAATTAAGTGGACTTCAGTTAAATTAGATTTAATTAATTGGACTTTATATTTTAATTAATTAAAATCTGCCCAAGCCATTAATTAAGTTGGTGGAAATTGTTAGAAAAGAAAATTCTTGACTAAAATTCACTTTTGGAAAGTGCCATGTTAATCATTCTTTATTTGGAATTACCTTATGGCTGGTTAAATGAACCTAAGACATGTTTTAATGCATCCATTTAAGGTATATATATGTATATATATGTGTGTGTGTGTATTAGTTATTTGAAATAATTAATGAAAAAAAAATACAAGGAAATAATTTCCTACCCTCTTAGTTCCCCTCGGCCGGCCGTATTGTATGCACACTTGGTGTGTATTTTTCTCCCTAATTTTCTTCTAGCAAAAAGAATTGAGGGATCCCGATTCTAATGTGGTGTGAATGCAACTTTAGAGGGCTTTTACATTGAAATTTTGCATAAATGGATCAAAAAGAATGTGTTCTGAAATAAATCAAAAAAAGAGATAATTCTTGATTTACGTTTTTGTTCCTTATTTTTCATTCTACCCATGGCCCCATTAAATTTTTTTGTCATTTAATTTTATTAACTACATTGAACGCCAGGGAACTCCAAGGGTACACCCCTTGAAATTATGGTTTCATTGAGTTTTCATTTTTATTTATGTAATTTATTTTGATCGCTTTCGCTTGCATGTTCCTGGGCCGATCCACTCGTATTTCGCTGTGCCCTTTTAGGTAGAGCAGCTGTCGGGGTGCCAGATTGCTGTAATGCTGGTCATCAGCAGCCCGTGCAGCTCCAAATGACCCAGCATCATCTGGAGTCTGTAGGGCGGGGGACGGTGCGGGCGTATCAGGTGGTGTGGGTGGTCGATGGGATGCTTCCCGAACTCGAGAAGCATGTGATGATACTGGTGGAAGTGAAGGGCCACGACCGCGGTCACGACCACGCGGTACGGGCGACATACCACTAGACATTATCTACACAAATTATGTAAATGTTTTAGTCTAAATTTTTTAATTATTGACATTAATATAATATTTAAAAGGAATATACTAATTCTTGTGATTATTATGTAAAAATATTAATATTGGAAAATTTTATCTAAATTAATTTTTTGATTATTTACATTATTATGTAAAAATGTAATTGTGGAATATTGTTCTAATTTTTTTTTTAGTTTTTGTGATTATTATGTTAATATTGTGGAAATTGGCGTAAACTAATTTTGTGATGATATTACATTATTATGTAAAAATGTTAGTATTGTGAATATCGTTCTAACTCTTTTTTTAATTTTTGTGATGACTATGTTGAAATGTTAATATTGTCAAAATTTATGCAAATTAATTTTTTGATTGCTTACATTATTATGTAAATATGTTATTATTGGGAATGTTGTTCTATTTTTTGTTAATTTTGTGATTATTATGTTAAAATATTAGTATTGGAGAAGGTGGTCTAAATTACTTTTGTGATTAATTATATTATTATGTAAAAATGTATTGTTGGGAATATTGTTCTAATTTTTGTAATTATTTATATTTATTATGTAAAAATAATAATATTGGAGAAATTGGTCAAAAATTCTTTATTAATGTGATTATTATCTAAAACTTTATAAAAGTTTCCTAAATTGCAAATAAATTGCATAAATTATATATAAATTGCATAAATTACACATAAATTGCATAAATTATAGATAAGTTGCATAAGTACAAGAAAATATTTTTAAAATTAACAAAATATTTCTGTCAATTTTACAAAAATAAAAAAAACATTACAGAAAATTTAAAAAAATACCAAAAAAATACAGAAAATTTCTAATAATATCAAAAGTTTAGAGAAAAGAAAAATTTCTAAAAATTTACAGAAAATGTGTAGACTTACGAAAAATTTAAAGATATTTTTAAAAATACTACAAATTTACAAAAAAATTTAAAAAAATTCCAAAAATAGAAAATTAGGAAAAATATATTTCATAGAATATTTCCTGAAAATATTTTCAGAATTTTTTTTGTTTAAACAAACCTAAAGTTTTTATGAAAAATGGGCGAATTCTTTTTACAAAAATGGGGGGTTTATTTTTATATGAAATTGGGGGAACTTTTAGGGAAGAAGGAGGTAGCTTTCTTACCTCGGGGATGGAGCTTTGGCGGTGGCAAAAGATGGCAGAAACGGTGGAAGCTGGTGGAGGAGGGGAAGGGTTGTGGGAGAAAGTGAGGGAGGAAGAAAGAGGGAGAAAGAAAAGAAGTATGTTAGGTGTTGTATATATATTGATTTTTGAAATAGGCTTAGAAACGATTATTTTTTAACTACTCGTTCTAAAGATCGTTTTTATAGATAAATGATGTTGTTTTTACTGACAAACATTGTTTAAAAAACTGTTCCTATTTAATGACCGTTCCAAATACCTGATCCAAATAGAACAAAATGATATTGTTTTTGTATAGTATTAACTTAGATCGTTTTTAATTATTACAAATCATTCCTAATTGTGTCTCAAAATTAATTTCTCAAAAAATTTAAAAAAATAAAATATATAGGAAAAACCATCCGAGACATATTAATGATAAAAAAAAAGTAGATCAACAAGTAATTAAGGCCATTGAAAACATATAATGTTATGAATTAAGTAGATAAATGTTTATAAGATCAAGTATATTTGTATGTACAGGATTGTTAGTCTTACATAGATTTAAATAACGTCTTATAATATTCTATTAGATCGCATAATCAGACCGTTGGATATTATTAAATCAATAAAATACAACATTCGATGATGTTGTAGATATTTTTATTAGACGAATGCTGAGATATCATATATAATACACAATCAACGATGTTAAAAACGATGCAACTGTCCATCATACCATTTGATTTTACTTCAGACTGCTAGATATGTTTACATATGGAAACTATTGTTATACATTTAAATTTAGAATTAATCAGGGTCTCGGATGTAGAGATAACATAATCGGAAAAAGAACGAGCAATCTGTGGATATTTTTAGGAATGGACACTAGAACGCATTTAGGAATGGATGTACTCAATCATTTTAGGAACATATATATTGACAAATTTAGAAATGGTTTTTTCTAATTTCATCTTTTGGAACGGTGAAAAATAAAAACCATTCCCAAATTAAATTTTTCTCCAGTTTCTTTTCTGGCGCATAATTAAATTTGTTGGAACAGCCTTAGAAAAGGTCAAAGTTAATTGACCGTTCCTATGCTTTGATTTTTTTCTCTCTTTTTTTAAATATCAATCACACTTAGGAATGGTTGTAAGACCGATTACGAAATTTTTGACCGTTCCTAAATAGAAAAATAATGTATTTTGTTTTAAATATCAGTCATATTTAGGAACTATTGTAGGAACGGTTTTGGAATTTTTGATCATTCCTAAATAAAAAGTATTGTCTTTTGTTTTAAAAAAATAAGTTTGAAAATTATACCTTTACTATTTTTAGAAATACGTACACAAATACTTTATACAGAAAGGCTAATTAATGTCAATCATAATTACTGTCTTCTTCAGTCTCGTATTCCTCGTCAAAGCTATCTTCGTTAATGTCGTCATGAGATTTACAATCCACCTATCGGGATGTACGTGCTCCTTGTTGATTAGCAACAGAAAGATCAACGACTGATTGAATACCATTTCGGTTATGCAGGTCATAATTGAAAGGCACCGCGACGTGCAAGTGGATCGACCCGAGAACGCACAAGCGGAAGCAGTGATAATGAAAATGCATAAATTAAAACGATAATGCAATAAAAAAAACCAAAGTTCCAAGGGGTATATCTTTGGAGTTCTCGGGCGTTCGATGTTGTTAATAATAATCAACGACAACAAAAGTAAACGGGGCTAATAGTTGAACAAAGTACGAGAATGTAAAACAAGAATTACCTCTTTCTTTAATTTACTTCGAACCACATTCGTTTTGATCCATTCATCAAGGTTTAAACATAGAAGTCCTCTAAAATTGCATCCATACTACATCGAAATTGGGATCCCTCAATTCTCCTTGCCAGAAGAAAATTAGGGAACAAAATACACACCAAGTGTGCATACAAGAGGGGCGGCTGAGTGAAAATTAAAGGGCAGGAAATTATTTTCTTGTATTGTGTGTTCATCCATTAGTCATTCCAAATGTCTAATACACATATATATACATTGAATGGATGCATTAAAATATGTCTAGGTTCATTTAACCATCCATAATGTATAAAGTTCTTTATAAAGGATGACTAACATGACACTTTCCAAAAGTAAATTTGTTAGTCAATAATTTTCTTTTCTAACAATTTTCACCAACTTAATTAGTGGGCTTGGGCCGATTTTAATTAATTAACATACAAGGTCCAATTAATTAAATTCAATTTAATTAAAGTCCACTTAATTAAGTCCATCTAGATTAAATATATGAGCCAATAACCCTTTGTTAAATAATAAGTCCAACTTATTAAATAATAAGGGCAAATCAAACATAACTAATCCAATTAATTTATCCTTGGGGTTATCCATCCAATAGATCCCTCTCATATATAAGTAACCCAATTACTTATGGAATTAATTCCAATTAATTCCTCGTCCATTCTCGATGATTTGTGTGTGACTCTTTAAGTTCACCTTTCAGCTAGAATTGGACCAGTGTCCAACACTATTATTAATTAAATAAAATTTAATTAATAATTCTCGATAAATTCTTGATCAAGAAAGCCCATCACCATGGGTGGTCGTCTAGCAACAGTCTATAGTACTAGAGACTAAGTGAAAATCCTTGTGAACTTGTAGGCTCACGAGTCCATACGAGTACGGTGCCTTCCGTCTACTGTCTTCTTGACTTAGTCTAGGGCATGAAAATGGGTGTTTTTTTCCATCTTGGATTAGGCGTCTATGCTTAATACTTGAGATCGCATTATGCCAAATTGCTAGACATAAGAACCTCTTCTTCCTATTCGACCAATGATTGTGCCACAACTTTATAGAGCGTAGACACATCTCCAAGTGCATAGGTACCTCTGTCACGTTTTAACAGAGGACGGATCCTCTTCTTGGAACTCACCATCCTCACTACATACTTTGATTATACTAGTCAGGGTTTATGAAGACCATGTTTAAGATACGATAACCTCTCGCACAAATCTAAGATACAGTCATTGCATGCACGTGACTACCGTGATTCCTCAAGTTTTAGGACTACTCCCGTGCTATCGGATACGGGGACTCAAGTCATACCAACCAAGCCTCCAAGGTGTCCATATGACGATCCCCTCAAGTTAGTTTAGTTAATTCGGCACCTAGCCAATCGACCCATTAAGATGGCATAGACGTCCCACATCTATCGTCGATGAAACACGACACTCATCAAATGAATGTAATTCTTAATGCAAGTCTTAGTAGGACTCTTGATGCCCAATATCGAGGTTCTCAACTTGGAACATTTCAAACTCAATCCTAAACAGTTATTTTCATGACCTCCGTCCAATGCATAGCTAACTGTTGCACGGTTGTTAAAGTGGTCTACGGGCATTTGTTATGACGTCCAAACAGTGCTTGACGTAATTTGGTAAGCACAACAGATATGTACGCCAATGAAGAATTCTTACCACATTCATCTGGAGGACATTGCTTAGATAAAGATTGGTTGAATGGTTCTCAAAATCGTCAATCCAATTAACTTTTGGTCACCCATTCCAACAATAATTATAGTTGTCCATCGCAACTTGTGGAGTAGGTATTGCCTCATCCTCTTGAAATGCAACTTCAATGCACCGCGACTCCTCGATGACTAGCATGGCTCTTGTTTTGTAGATAGCCATCCAGTCCACTTTATCTGTCCATATGCTAGGGTACTCCGTGCAGTAGACTTGTACTGTTTTTCCAGGATGAATAGTTCGTCTTTTGGTATACTTTTTTGAAGTTTACATCAATGAGGTGATAATGAGGATTGTACTCTCGTAACTCTCACGAGATCAACCCAGCGGCATTTAAATAGAACAATCTGCATGTTTGGAATAAGTGGATAATCTAACTGAATTATCTCTTCGAGAATACCATAGAAGTCGTAGTCCGTGTAGGTACATGATGAGCTTTTGACACATACCCCACAATTCATAGTTAAATTGCCTAAGTTGTGTAGCTCAATATGGAAATTGTAGCCATTTATAAAGTAGTGCGGGAATATTGTGACCTCATTGTAGGACCCCAATACTGCAATTTCTAAAGCTTGTTGTCCATGTAGTTCAATTCGGATTTAACATATATTGAGAATATTAAAAAGATCATATATTGACAAATTACACTTGGCATAATTAAAAATACACAAATTACGGCATTTGAACCAATCCTTGAAATGAGTAGCTATTAGCTCATCAATAATAGGGTCGTCTGCATGATGGTATGCTTAAAATTCATTCAAAAAGGACCTGTTCACTTACATATCGTTAGATAGGTTAATAGTCCAAAATGATAATGTGAATACACTATATCAACAAAACTTACACTTACTCCTAGTATGGCATGACTACTTCACAGTTGGTCACTATGTACATCTCAATTATGTGGCTTTCTGATCCATTGATATATCGCTTCTTTGATGCACCACTACCTTGATTAGGGTAGTTGAAAACAAACCATTGAATATGAATTTTGTTCATATAAAGTTCGTCATTTCTGCATGGCCTACTCCATGTGCAAGGAATTTGGCGCTCAAAGTAGTGATAAGTGAAAAGACTGATTTCTTCTACAAAGTAAGTCTGTATAATTGCCGCTTCAACGTGTGATTTGTTTTACATCTTCATTTTCAAGCCTCGAAAAAATCATTCAAAAAGTACCCCAAAATAAAATATATAACCATTTCAAATATTATCGAGTGTGTTCCAATAAAAAAAAGATACTTTTTCCTATTTAAATATAATATTAGAAACGGTTACCATCAACGTGTTACAACAACATTCTAGTTTGGAACGATACTTCACCAATTGTTCTTATAATAAATCGTTCCTAACCCCGATTCAAATTAATTTCTTTAATTTATAACCATTCCAAATTTTAAAAACACGGTGCCTAAAACCGCCTTAAATCCCATATATTTTGTTGTAGTGCAAAACAAATTTGTTGTGCCCATTTTTTCCCTTGTTTTCTTGTTTTACTACTATTTCATATCTCCGTTTATCTTCCTGCTTGGGAAAAATGGTATGAGATCAGCGTACACATATCCGCTGACAGTTATTCGGTGACAGTTCAGCTAAAAACCGATGCTGTTACAACCGTCCTTATATGCTTTTTGTTATATTTTTGTAGCCCAAGTTTTTAGAGACCCAATTACTCGATTCCCTCGGACGGCCCACTATCCGATCCACCACCCGTTCGACCCGATCCGGAATATCCTCATCGTTATTCTCTCTTATCTTTTCAAGTCTCCAACTTCCATGAGTCTTCTTTAGCCAACAAAGTTACTTGAGGAAGGACTCTATTGTTGTCCTTATCCAGCTAGTCTTCATCCCTATATAAAGGCCTCTTCCTCCTCCACCAAGAGACACAAAAAAAAAACAGAGAGAAAACCCAAACAGTCGTTTTCTATTTTTCAACCTTCTTTGTGAAATCTGTGTGATTAAGGTCTCGGTGACCAAGAAAGAGAGAGATCTGTGTGATCGAGGGACAAAACCTTTGTGGTGTTCTTCGGGTAGTAGTGCAATCGTGAATCGGGGTGTGAGTGCGGCACTCTTGTGTGTTCAAAGGATACTGGTTTGAATCTGAGCTTAATTGATACTGCAGTATTCATTTCGTTTGATTTGTTCATATATTAGTATTTTGTAACCATTATAATTTGTGTAATTATTTTGGTCCATTAACGAGTTTTGTACTCTCTATTCCGCTGCAATAGTTGAATAGGTATTTCTGCTCTCCACCCAACAGTGGTATCAGAGCCACTGGTTTCTATCTCCGTCTCCAACGCCGGTAAGATTGTTCCCTTTCGCTTTCTGCGATCTCTACATTTTTGGCCGGAAATTTGCTGCAGAAATTTTGTTGTTTTGAGCATTAAGTTGCTGCAGAAATTTTGCTGTTTTGAGCATTAATTTGGTGCAGAAATTTGCTGTTTTGAGCATTAATTTGCTGCAGAAATTGGTGCTGTTTTCACTGTTTTTGGTCGATACTGGTGCTGAAAATTTTTTATTCTACTTAGTGTCTATGTGCAATATTTTCCGGAAATCAATATCCTCTGATTAAGTGCTCACCTTTTGAAAATAATCTGTTTGAAAAATCTGTTTTAATCCTCTTAAAATACAGCTGCATTTTTGTTGAAAATTCTGTGAGATATTATTATTGGCCTATTCAAAACACTCACTTGGCCGAACCCTTGAGGTTGCGGGTATCTAGTTGAGCTTAACCGGGATAGTTCTTAATTTCTATGATTGTGACTCATTTTTCTAATATGCCGGGATATGTCTTGCAACCTTTTGATGGGAAGTCCGATTTTTCAATTTGGCAACAGAAAATGAAAGGGATTTTGATTCAGCAAAAAGTTTTCAAAGCGATAGATGGTAGATATGCGAAAAATATTTCTGAAGAAAAACTACTTGAAACTGATGAATACGCCTACTCTTCTATTATTCTTAATCAATCAGATAATGTTTTAAGAAAAGTAGGGAAACAAAATTCTGCGAAAGAATTATGGGAAAAGTTAGAAGAGCTTTATACTGAAACTTCCCTACTGAGTAAACTGTTCTTACTTGAAAAATTTTTTAGATACAAACTCGATTTGTCTAAGAACATTGATGAGAATTTGGATGATTTCACTAAACTTGTTCAAGATATAAAGTTGACTGGTGATAAAAATATTGATGAGTATTCTCCTATTGTGCTTTTGAATGCTATACCTGATACTTATTCTGATGTGAAAGCTGCTATTAAATACGGTAGAGATAGCGTGAACCTTGATACTGTTGTGAATGGTCTAAAAAGCAAAGAGATTGACCTAAAAACGAATAGACCTAGCAGCAACCAATATGAGGTTAATTTGCTCCGACTCCGGCATTGTGCAACCACCAGAGATGCCCCCACCACCCCTCAACTCGAACGAGTTTCCTCCGTTCGGCAGTCAACTCGATCGAGCCGACGTGGCCGAGCCTAATCGACCAGCCGCCATGCATCAACCCAACTTGCAGGATTCCCCTCCGGCCAAAGCTGCACAACCCCCGCCGGTGACTCAGAATCAGGCAAAGAAATCCTTCGTGGACGCAGTTAACTCACAATCCACCTCAGCCTCGTTCCCTAAAGCCATTCAACACTCTTACTTCGCTGGCGCTCCACCGACAAAGTTGGGAGAAAAAATGGAATCCCAAGGTCTGCCAAAAATCCAGTTCTCGGTTGCTGAAACAGAAAGACTCTCAGAGCAGTACAAATTTGCTATTGTTGGGAAGTTTTCACATGGCTTCCCTCCCTACCGGAACATGCATCGACTGCTCTCAACGCTGAAACTACAAGGTCCATTCACCATCACCATGATCACGAACAGGCACGTTCTCATCAACTTGAAAAATGAAGCGGACTACACCAAGCTGTGGATCCAAAGATTATGGCATATCGATGGATTCCCGATGCGGACTTTCAAGTGGACACCATCCTTCCGGCCACAACAAGAATCGTCTCTTGCACCGGTTTGGATTCGATTCCCCACCTTACCTGCTCATTTATTTCGTAAAGATGCTTTATATGCTATAGCAAGCCTTGTTGGTACTCCGCTTAAATTAGATGAACCTACTCTATTTCAATCTCGGCTCACGGCAGCTAGAGTGTGTGTAGAAGTGGATCTTGCTAACAAACTGACAGAAGAGATAGTCATTGGAATTGGGAATGAGGAGGTAGTGCAGAAAGTTATTTTTGAAAATCTTCCGAAATACTGCATGTTGTGCAAACACGTTGGTCATGAAGCACAAAACTGCTACACCAAAGGGAATGCTCCAAAGCCACAATGTTTCTGTCAACAACAAAAAGGCAAGATAACGGGACAGAAGGAAAAGAGTGCCAAACATTCTGAAAATGTGATCTTCGAAATTGGAGAACCTAGCAAACGCAAGGAGTACGGTGCTCCCCCTGGCAACATTGAAAGTAAGAACACGTTCCATGCGCTCAATCAAGCGGAGGATGAGGCTAAAGATGAACGTGCAGCTGAACATGCCTCGGTGAACAGGAATGCAGGCACAGGTAAGAGTGGAGACCCCCAAACTAAAGTGACCACAGAGACCAGGTACCAGTCTGAACTTCCTAACTCGCACTTTGCTCATGAGAACACTAATGTGCCCCTGGCCCCTCAATCTTGTGCTGATACAAATCAATCCCCTAACCCACTACCCCAGTGTCGTTCTATTGTTAATCATAATGTCACTATTGAACGCTCATATGATATCTCTGCCTTTAATTTATGCAATGAGGATGAAGTGAATATTGATGGACATTGTGAGGGGGTAACTTTGGCGGCTCCCCTCCAATGTCTTGCCCCGTCCCCTAGACCCTCCTCTGAATGTTATGAACAGGAGCAGTCCCACGAGTGCACCCTCAACCAAGCCCCTATGATTGATGACACATACCCGGTCATTGAACTAAGTGGAAGTAGAGAAGAGGATCTCGACCAGCAAAACAATGAACCTGCTAGTGAAGAGAAAACCCCGGCTACAAAATCCTCTTGGGAAGATGCCGCAGCGAGAGGGAAACACGCCCGATCTCAGTCCTCAGAAAATATTCGGAGTTACCAAATTTTGACTAGAAGCAAAGTCAAAAGTGGCGACCCACCTCACCTTCAATAATGATCAAAATACTGCTCTGGAACATCCGTGGTATCGGGAAACCACACAAACAGAAGCATGTCCATTGGTTGTGTCAGAAACACAAACCAAAGATTCTTGTCATCATAGAACCTAAAGTGTACTTGGATGAAACTTTTTTCTGCAGAAGGTTGGGCTTTCACAAAGTAGTGAGCAACGTCAACTCGAAAATTTGGTGCTTTATGGATAATTCGATGAACTGTGACATCCTAACCTCCAGTGAGCAATTCCTCCATCTTGCACTTGGGTTTATGCTAAACACACGCGAGCTGAAAGAAGGGAACTCTGGAATGACATTAGAAATATTGACCCCGGCAATGGCCCTTGGCTACTGGGGGGAGATTTCAACATTATCCTTGAAGCTAGCGAAAGGAAAGGAGGAGTGGCCCCTAAAGTCAGGACTATGGAGGACTTTAGCGACATGCTGCTTGACTGTGGCCTTCAAGATGCTGGATGTCAGGACTATGGAGGACTTTAGCGACATGCTGCTTGACTGTGGCCTTCAAGATGCTGGATTTGAAGGGGCACAGTTCACTTGATCGAGAAATAGACTTTAGTAAAGACTTGACAGATTCCTTTACTCCCATACATGGCTCCACTCATTCCCCATCACCCGCATCCAACACCTCACCAGAAATGTCTCTGACCACTGTCCCTTACTACTCTCGGTATCTGATGATACTAAGAAGGGTCCAGCACCGTTCCGATTTCAAAACATGTGGATCAAACACCACGATTTCAGAAACTGCGTCACTACCTCGTGGCAACACCCTATTCATGGCCAAGGGATGTTCAAATTCCAACAGAAGCTCTACCGCCTCAAAGCCGCTCTAAAAACTTGGAATTTTGAAGTATTTGGCAACATTTTCCAAAACATCTGTACAGCTGGACAGAAGGCTAAGGAAGCTGAAAAACGTTTTGATGACGACCCTACAGATGAGAACCTCATCGACATGAATAAAGCTACAGCAGAGCTCACTTTTGCCTTATCTGTGGAGGAATGCTACTGGAAACAGAAGGCGGCATGTAGGTGGCTAACTGAAGGGGAAAAGAATACCAAATACTTTCACACCCTTGTCAAGAAAAAGAGGAAGCAATCTCACATCCACGCCATCCAACATAACGGAACCACTCTCACAAAACCAGAGGAGATTAAGGATTCAGTTGTGGAGTACTTCAAACGGGTATTCACTGAAGAAGAGGAGGTGTCCGACGACCCTCTTCTCTGGGTCCCTCAACTCCTTTCCGAGGAAGATACCCAGCATCTCGGCTGTGCCCCTACATTGGAGGAGATCAAAGCAATGGTTTTCAGCATGTGTCCAGACAGCACGGCCGGTCCAGATGGTTTCACCTCCACTTTTATCAGAGTTGTTGGGACATCATTGCAGAAAACTTAATGGGAGCAGTTTTGGACTTCTTCAGCGGAACCCCTCCACCCAAGAACTTCAAAACGGCTACGATTGTCCTCATTCCCAAAACTGAGAACTCAGAAACTTGGAAGGACTTCCGACCAATCAGCTTATGCAACGTCTCGGGGAAGATTCTTTCTAAGATCATGAACAATCAAGTTGATGTCGTCCTTCCTAAATGCATCTCACCCTCCCAAAGTGGATTCGTGCAAGGGCGTATGATTGCTGACAATATCCTACTCGCACAAGAATTAGTCCACTGCCTTGGGGTGAATGGGAGCAAGAACAACACCATCTTCAAAACTTGACATGGCGAAAGCATATGATAGGCTAAATTGGAATTTTCTCTATAGAATGCTTCACCGAATTGGCTTCCCTTATCCAGTGGATTGCTAAAGTCCGAATGTTAATTGAAAACTGCTGGTTCAACATCCTCCTTAATGACGAAGGTGTAGGTTTCTTTAAATCAACAAGAGGACTTCGACAAGGGGATCCCCTCTCTCCAACCCTCTTTGTGCTTGCAGCAGAATGTCTCTCACGAGGACTGAATAATCTCTTTGAACAACACCCAAGACTGCAGTACTTCACCAGATGCAGCCTCCCCATCTCCCACCTTGCCTTTGCTGACGATGTAATCATCTTCTCCAAAGGGAACTGTAAAGAGCTCACAATACTCATGGAATTCCTGCAGCGGTACGAGGCAATCTCGGGACAGCGTATCAACAGAGAAAAGAGCTCGTTTACAGTAGATAAGAGGACTTCTAATCTCCGAATCCAATGCATCCAACAAGTCACGGGGTTTCGCCTCAAACACCTTCCAATCACCTACTTGGGCGCCCCCTATTTAAAGGGAATAAGAAAGGTGTGCTCTTTGATGATCTCGTTCAAAAAATCAAAAATAGAATTTCGGGATGGGAAAAAGCATTATTGTCCCATGGGGGGAGACTCCAGCTTATCAAAAGCATGTTGAACGCCATGCCGACATACCTGTTGCAAACTCTCAAGCCTCAAAAGTACATCACTGAGCGCATCGAAAGAATCTTCAATAAATTCTTTTGGGGCAGTTTTGGTAATCAGAAGAGAATGATCTGGTCCTCTTGGGACTCAGTCTGCTACCCTATGGAGGAGGGTGGTTTCGGTGTTCGGAAACTTGACGATGTGGTTGAGGCCTTCCAACATAAACTCTGGTGGAGGTTCAGAGCCCAACAGTCACTGTGGTCACATTTTGTTCTCGACAAGTATTGCAAAGGGACCCACCCGGTTGTGGCTGAGCCTTCCTACATTGCGTCTGCCAATTGGAAACGTCTCTGTCATTCTCGGAAAGAGCAGTACCTCACGTCTTCTGGAGCATTGAAAAAGGGGATATCTCATTTTGGTTTGACAATTGGATGGGGGAGAAAGCACTTTGGCTCCTTCTAGGTGGACATAACCACTCCTCATCCTTGGTCAATCACTTTTGGAAAGACAAAGCTTGGGACTTGGATAAACTTATGGAGCTCCTCCCACACCAACTGGCTCACGAAATCAGCCAAGTGCCTTTTGATGACGAACGAGCAGACATCCCTCATTGGAAACCTAGCGGAGACGACACTTTCACCATCAAATCAACTTGGAACTCCATTAGGCAAGCCCGAACAACCCAGCAGCTGTTTAAGGAAATCTGGTGTCCCTTCATCACACCTACCATGTCCATATTTCTCTGGAGAATCTTGGGGGATAAAATCCCAGTGGATCAGAGGATTTAGTCCAAAGGCATCCAGCTTGCCTCCAAATGCACTTGCTGCAGTAATATTGAAAGTTTTAGTCACGTGTTCCTAGAGGGCCCTGAAATCTCGAAAGTGTGGGATTTCTTTGCTAGGAAATTCAATACCACGCTCCCGTCGACAAACAACATCACCTTGTTCCTCAATTTCTGGAGGTTTTCTTCAATTGGTAAGAACCACATCAGAACTGTCCTTCCGATGCTCATTCTTTGGTTCTGTTGGCTTGAAAGAAATGATGCTAAGCATCGGGGACAGAAATTCAATTTTGATCGTATCATCTGGAAGGTCCATCAATTCATTAACACGATCAGCCGCACTAAACTGGCCACCTTGCTCAACTGGAAAGGAGATGCCAACATTGCATCCACCATGGGATTCCCTACGTACGTTAAAAGGAGGACAACACTGATGAAAGTTAAGTGGAATAAACCGGACAGAGGATGGATCAAAATTAATACTGATGGAGCAAGCAAAGGTAACCCGGGGCCGGTTGGTGCGGGAGGAATTGCTAGGGACGAGAGAGGAGCAGCAATCTTCGCCTTCTATGAGTTCATCGGAGAAACAACTAATGTGTATGCAGAGGTGTACGGTCTTTTCAAAGCTCTCCAAATCTGTCAAACAAAAAATTTTAATCGCATTTGGATTCAGGTGGATGCCGTCAATATCATTCGTCTAATTCAGGAACCCTCCAAAGGCCACTGGACGCTACAACACATGCTTTCTCATATCAACCTTTTCTTAAAGCAAGTGGAATTTCGGATTACTCATATCTACCGGGAAGGTAATATGGCGGCAGATCATTTGGCCAACCTCGCTTGTACCACCAAATCAGCCCAAATTCACCTGGGGGAGGACCTACATGGACACATCATTGGTATTATTAAATGTGAAAGTTTGGGAATCCCATATATTCGATCAAAATGAGAAAGAGTTTGTCGTACCAATGCCTGCAGCTGCTACTATTTTTACAGTTGCTGATGCCGTCTCTTTGGTGTAGCATGAGTCAAAGGAGAGAATTTTCAGGGAGTCCCACTGTTTATTGTGAGTTCAGAATCTTTTTTACAGTTGTCTGTCTCAGTTCCTTTTTGCAGCAGCAGACATGCATGAAGGAGTCCCTGCTTCTGTTGGTTGCTGTTGCTGCAAGTGCTGCTGCTGTTGTCTGTCGTTTGTTGCTGCTGTTTGCTGCTCTGCTGCAGGTTTTGATGCAGCTGTTGTTGTGGCAGCAGCAAGAACTCCTGTTTCTTTGATGCTGCTGCTGCAACTCTGTTGCTGCTGCTGTTGTTCTTAGCCACCTCCTGCTGCAACTCTGTTGCTGCTGTTGTTGTTCTTAGCCACCTCCTGCTGCTGCAAGCTGCATAATATCTTGGATTCATTGGCTATCAGTGATTGGAAACCCACATCCATATGAAGGCTCCAAGATGCTGCTTTCACCTCGTTTGCTGTTTCTCCTCTGCTCCAACAAAAAACTTCAACTGACCATCCTTTGTGCAACTATCTTGGCCTTGTTGAAACAACTTTTGGTGCTGCTGCAGCAAGCGCCCTCATATGGCTCTAATGTGATGAGGATCTATCTCAGTTCAGGGAGTTTTCTAAAACTCTCGTATCATTTTATCATGCTCTCAAATTACTTTGGTTCCTGCTGCAGGTTCATGGACATCATGGTATCACTGCCTCTGCTGCAGCAACTCCATTGTCTCATAAGATCCAAAAGCACTATTAGGAGGAGGCTTTTTCAGTTTTTGTTGCTGTTTCAGGCTCAGTTCGCTGCAACCGACTGCTCCAAGGAATGCACTGCTGCAGCAACTCTGTGCTGCAGCAGCCCTCCTGCAGCTGCTGTTCTGCTGCAGTTCCTTTTTCTCTGCTCTACTGCTATTTCTGCTAACAATCTGTTGCTGCTGGTTTTCTTGCTGCAACATTCTCCTGTTTATGCTTCTGCTGCAGGCCTAAAACTGCTGCAGCAACTGCTTTTGCTGCTGCAGCAAGCCCCCTCGAATGGCTGTTTTACGATGAGGATTCATCTAAACTCAGGGAGTTCTCTAAACCTCTCCTATCGTCTTCTTGAGCTCTCACTTTACTTTGGTTTCTGCTGCAAATTTATGCAGGAAATGAAGTGCAAGATGGAGGAGACACCAACCTTTTGTCAGGTTTGGAACCTTTATGCACATCCCCAGTCCTTGACCTACTTTGATGTACACACACTCTCGTACATTAAAGAGTTTTCTTGGCCTCTTCTCATTTTTAAACATCTGAGAGGTCTGCCTCTTTGCAACCTTTCATCCAACCAACTGGGGTTTTGGAGCAATCATCTTTTATCCCTCATCACTTCATCTTTCAACTTACACAACGTTGGACTAATTCTCTTATTTCTTAACGAGCACGTGTCGCTTCACATGCACAGTCACTTGCTTACTAACCACATTTTGTCTTACTGTGACTTCTACTTT
>NC_026152.1:5428638-5446145 GCF_000512975.1 Sesamum indicum
CTGTTCTGTCTCTTGGCAACACAATGGCTCACTGAAGTAGCTCGATTCTTCGAAGTTCTTGGCTCAAAATTCAGTCTATGTTGGTTTCAATTAATTGAAGTGTCTCAACCCCCTTTTCAATCTCTCAAAATTAGCCCATTGTCTATTTTCATTTTGGATGGTTTTTCAACTTTTGAGTCAGCTTTATGTGTTGGATGTCTTCTTTCCCCATTTTCTGGAGGATGAATTGAAAGAGCATTGTTCCTGTTGGCTTTTGCTGAAAAAGAAAAACAAGGAAAAAAGGCAAAAAGAAGGATGCAGGAAAAGAAAAAGCCAAATTAAAAAAAAAAAAAAAAGAGAGATATAGTAAAAAAGAAGAAAAAAGAAAAAAAGCAGAAACAGGCAGTGAAAGAGGAAGAAAAAAAGAGATGAGTGGCAGCAGTTTTTGTTTTCGAGTTAGAAAATACAATGTTTGATTTTATGCTCCCATATATGGCCGTCCATTTTTTCCTCTTCATGCATTTTTGGTTGATGGGCTTTTTTATTTTATCTTTAACTTCTCTGTGATGTTTATTGATTTTGTATCAATTCATAATTCTTGTGTTTGCTTTGTGCAATGTTCCCTTGTGAATATAGTAAGACTTTGCGTCTTGAGCCTAAGTGGCTAAGTGTTTTAAATTGAGCCTATGTGGATGTTCGATTTTTTGCCTATGTGGCTATGTGATTATGCCTTAGTGGCAATATGTGTGTGCCTAAGTGGCTAATTGAGTTTTCGTGAAATATGATCGGTTAAACCTAAGTGGTTTGTTGAGCCTTTTGTGGCTAGATGATTTTTTGTGAATGAGCCTCGGTGGCAATATGTTATAACTTTTGTTTGAAAATTAACTTAGTGTTAATTGCTGTGTGCTAAAAGTGCTTAGTGCTAATCGAGTTGTGTGCTATGCTCTGTGCTTTAGATATTCTGTTACTAACATCTTTATTTTGTAGGTATACCGGAGCGGGCCCCTAGGCAGTGATGAGAAAAACCAGATCCTAACTCCGGACCCTGTTCCTCTAAAAGGACTTGGTCCAAGGGGGAGTATGCTATATTTTTGTAGCCCAAGTTTTTAGAGACCCAATTACTTGATTCGCTCGGACGGCCCACTATCCGATCCACGCCCGTTCGACCCGATCCGGAGAATCCTCATCGTTATTCTCTCTTATCTTTTCAAGTCTCCAACTTCCATGAGTCTTCTTTAGCCAACAAAGTTACTTGAGGAAGGACTCTATTGTTGTCCTTATCCAGCTAGTCTTCATCCCTATATAAAGCCATCTTCCTCCTCCACCAAGAGACACAAAAAAAAACAGAGAGAAAACCCAAACAGTCGTTTTTTATTTTTCAACCTTCTTTGTGAAATCTGTGTGATTAAGGTCCGGTGACCAAGAAAGAGAGAGATCTGTGTGATCGAGGGACAAAACCTTTGTGGTGTTCTTCGGGTAGTAGTGCAATCGTGAATCGGGGTGTGAGTGCGGCACTCTTGTGTGTTCAAAGGATACTGGTTTGAATCTGAGCCTAATTGATACTGCAGTATTCATTTCGTTTGATTTGTTCATATATTAGTATTTTGTAACCATTATAATTTGTGTAATTATTTTGGTCCATTAACGAGTTTTATACTCTATATTCCACTGCAATAGTTGAATAGGTATTTCTGCTCTCTACCCAACACTTTTCCACACTCTCTTTCGCAATTTCTCTTTCTCTCAGTCACACCCACATACAAACACAGAATCACGAGTGAGTAATGGATTTGACCTTCCTACCAAGTCGAGGTAACCCTTTCTGCATTGAGGTAGGCTACTTCGACACAGTGCTGGAGATCAAGGAGAAGATCGAGAAGGATCAGCGCATCCCCATATCCAAACAAACTCTACTTTTCGAAGGCAATGTCCTCCAAGATGAGCTGAATATCCACTACTCTGAGATCCTTGATGGGTCTCGCATCCAACTACTTGTGGAGTCTGAGGCTCTCAGCCAACTGCTCGAGATGGATGAGCTTTCACCCTTGACGATCCTGCTCCTTCTCAAAATGCCATCATCAGAGCTCATCACTCTTGAAATGGATATCAACGATACAATTCGGAGGCTGAAGGAGGAAATCCACGATATAGAAGGAGTACCGATCAACCGATTGGCCGTCCATGCAAAAGGAATCGAATTGCAGGATCATAAATCCATGCTAGACTACGGGCTGTCGGATAACTCAGAAATAGACGTAGCTATTCGGCCCTCTCCTGCCACCACTAGGTCGCGGTCGTCTTCTGGGAACATGAACAGCGGATCGAGGAAGTTGAGGATACTTGTTCTTACCCAAAGTAGTTCTGAAAAGATTCCGGTCGAGGTGAATTCCTCGGACAACGTGAGGCACCTGAGGGAGAAGCTGGAGGAGCTGAAACTGGATCTTCCACAAGAAGGGTATTTTTTCATTCACAAAAAAAATGTAATGGATGATCATCAATCTTTCAGATGGCACCGTGTTTGTCAAGGAGATACCATTGAGACTTTTCGTGGAACAGTTTCTTATATGGATAAAGATAAATAGTTACTTTTCTTCTGACGATCTCACATCGTCGAGAATTTTAGCGTGTGAGCAAATTAGTAAAAATTTGATAATGATAAAAGATTAACTTAATTTGGTGCAATTTTCAGATAATAGGGCGTTTAGGGTATTAGTACAATTTGTTCTTCTTCCTCAGTAATTAATAGTTATCAATTCCAGTTGTTCTTGGGATTGGAATTACTAGTGTGTTGTAGGAAGTGACCAATTAGGAGTCTGACTCTTGCATAGAATAGTTTCTATTAAAAAATTGGTTAAGTTGGATATTTTTCAAACTTTAATCAATACTTTAAGTAGGTTTTATCTAACGATTATGGAGTTACTTTGGGCTAATAAAATCTATAGGCTTTAATGCATTTTTAACGGAAAAGGCCACGTAAGCGTTAAGTGAAAGGGACCAAATTAAACTACTACGTTTTAAAAATTTTGAGACCAAAAGTGAGAATTTTATAATCAATGGGACCAAAAGTGTAATGGCACACGACATTTTTCGTTAAACTATCTAACGGGGAGGCGCCATGGGACAAAAAATGCTACTTTTTAGAAGTTAAGGAATCAAATTTAAGAATCCCCTAACCAACGTGATCAAAAGTGGGAAGACTCTAACTTACTGGATAAAAAGTATTATTTTTCCTAACTGAATATTTAGGTGTTAGTCACTGAAGCGAAGTGTTCATGTAAGTGAACAAATGATAACCAGGAAATCCAATCATACTGGCTAAGCCATCAGCTTTCATATGACGATTCTCCCGAGTCAATTCAGTGCGTACTACCTTACGAACCAACCCACTAAAATTGCATAGACGACCTATGTCTCCCACCGATGCAACACGACCCGTAATATGTAGTGCAAGTCGATATAGGACTCTCGATGTACTGTCTCGAGGTCCTCGACTTTGAGCATTTTGAAATTGATTCTTAGAAGTGGCTTAGTAGCTGCCAACCTATGCGCAACTCAACTCCACAGGTTTATCCTTCGATCTGTGGGCATTTTTTGGGACATTGAAATGTTGTTAGTAGTAACCACAACAAACACATAATGAGCTATTAACGAATACTTACTTTATTCATTATTATACATTGATAAAGATTGATGAATAGAAGCCAATCCAGTTGCCTGCCTGATCACCTATTCTAACAATCTCTTTAAATTTTACAATTTCAGTCTTTTGTTTTCAGGGGAGTTTATCTCCACCTATGAGAAAGATAAACTCCCCAAAAAAAGGACTGAAATTACGAAAAGTTAAATATGTTGAACCAAAGTTGTAGCATCCTTATGACACTATATTTTATTACCACTAATATCATACACACTTCTTAATTATAGCCTGCCTTGTGAGGAATTTTCATTTAAAACGAATAAGGAGAATTCTACTTTTAGTAGTATAATATGTATATGTCTTAAGTAATGATCAATGTCATATAAAATTTATATTTACGATTCCACTAATGTGCTCATGTACACAACTTAAAAGGAGAATAGCTATCTAGCTGCCACAAAGCTGGAAATGCAAACCTATAAATAACTAGTGTATTTAATAGCCACAAATCTAGAACTTCTAACTTCAGATGTCACAACTGATCGATTTAATAAGATTAGTAGCACAACTAAGATCCAATTTGGCTAGTCACTTTGATCTATCTCCTAAAAATATGTGGCAAGAAATGGTGTTGCCTATTCAATAAGTATAGCTAATCAACACGTATATATATACATACACAACAAGACAAGTTTTATGCAATGACACCAACCAATTGATATTCTCCATGCAATCACATAAATAAAAGAAATAACTCCTACCAACAATCACTTTCTAGTCACAGTATAATACCGATCGCTATTGTTTATTTTCTTAGGGCCCTGCTTATTCAAGTTGGAGTGCATCACTCAATGGTCTCTGTCGGCTATCATCATCTCCAATCTCAATATCTTCTCTCTCTCTCTCTCTCTTTTTTTTCGATACCAGACAACACACGACATGTATGATATCTCACCATCAATTATATTGCATAGTACACAGCTCGTATGATATGTCTTATAATCAATCATACCACACAATACACAACTTATATGATATTCCAAGTGATCTCTATTGTTCGATTGACACCACACAACTTGTCATCAATCATATCATCATAAGCCATATCTTAATTTTCAATAATCCCATTTATAACTTTATTACTCAATTTCATTCGATAATCAATTTTTCATCAATAATTTCATCATTGAATTTCTTAGAATATCACACAATCATTCATCCGTCTTTCTTACACTGTAACTACATATGAGAACATTACGACAACTTTACAGGATAACAAGATAATCCAAACAAATGACCAGTAACTAACGACCAAGTATACATAACGCTATATCTATATATAAAAATCCAATTAAGAATAATTAACTCAAATCTCAAAATAATTACGTTAGTAACAAGAGCTAATCAACTCTCTACTTTATCTTTGCCTCCTATAACAATTATAATACGTATAATTAATATAACGAGAAAATTATGAATGCTAAATAAAATATTAAATAATATTCGTACAATTTTCACCAATCTTTTAACATTTCATTTCTGTCAACCAATTCAAATCTCCATTTCATTTTCTTCGAAACAACTAGACATTCTTTGTTGCCTATATATATATATAATTTATCAATTAATTCATAAAAAATTAAGCCGCTTATAATTTTTGTAGCTACATTCTTGATAACATTCCTGAACTAAATTATCTTAAAAATCTCATATTCCTTAATAAATATAATATTCTCAAATTTATATTTTTAATATTTTTAAATATAATTTTTCTATTAATTTCTGTCAATTTTTCACTATTATATTGATTACTTAAATACTTACACATATAATTAAGTATTGATTAAATCTGATTATATAAGTTGATTAAATCAAATTATAACAATTGTAATTTAATAAATTAAGTAATTTAATTAATTGACTGTAACAATCTTAATTTAAATTGGATATTTAATCAATTATTAATTCATAATACTCGAATTTATTAAATTTATAATTAAATATTACATCGGCTAGTATCAATTATATTTAATAAATGCATCAATCAAATAATATTTATACGTTAAGAAATTAATAATTTAAAGAAATACATTCTCACCTTAGTGTGACCGAAAAAGAAATTGCAACTCTGTGTAGGGTAAGTGGGAGTCTCTGGGTGTGGGATATTTCTTCATGAAACAGATTTATTTGCTAAACATATACAGTAAAACTTCTTTAAATTAATAATTTTCGGACCATGAAATTTTATTAATTTAGAAAGATATTAATTTATCGATACATTAATATTTTATTAATTAAAAGAGAGATTTTTTAAAATCAGCAAATTTATTACATATGTTTGAAAATAAGTGAATTTATATATGTTTCATTGATTCTATACATGTATCAACCAATTTTTTGTAACAAATTAAATATATTCATGTATAATATATCAATTCATTGTATACAATTAACTATTATATTCATGCACGCATGTATCAATTCATTGAAATTACTTAAATATACATATTTACATTAATTTGTTGCACTTAAATAACTATTATAGCCAATTAAATATATTCAAGCATGATGAATGAAATATATATTATATAAATCTCAATATGGATAAAATAATTCATAACACCTATCCATGAATGATCAAATGCGTAAAACATTAAAAACTTCATATTTAATATTTATAATTGTAATATTTATGAATTATTAATTTAGAGTTTCAATGGGGCCTAATATTTATAAAGAGATTTTTCGAGAGATTATTATCTTATTATCTTATCGAATTTGATGATTTTTTACAAAGGTCCAAGTTAGGACCGGAAGGTTTTATTATTTTAAAGAGTTTATTAATTTATACAGTATTAATTTATAGAGGTTTTACTGTATATAGAGGAAAATACAGGCTATTTTCTTGTGATATTGTAATGAGCAAATTACCTTCTTATAAAAAAATAAATAGTGATTTACTTCACTGTATTTTTTAAAATACTACAGTTTATCTCCTATGATTTTTAAAATGAAACAATTTACCTCCTTGTATAATGAGGTAAATTGCTTCATTTTAAAAAATATAGAGGGAGTAAATTGCTATATTTTTTTCATAGGGAGTAATGTACTCATTTTCAATATTACAGGAGAATAAATTGCTATTCACCCTATATATACATGTGGATAAATAAGTAAGGCGGTGGAAGGCTTGAGGGATGTCATCACGTGCTGCTATCCCTCAAGTAAATCTTTATTATATTTTTTATTTTTATAAAAATTACATTTTAAGCACTTGATGTTTTAATATATTTAAATTTGACCCCGAAATTTACTAAAGCTCCAATTTTGAAATATATACAATTTAACCCTTAATTTACTAAAGCTCTAATTTAGTCCATTCAGGTTTAAATATATTCAAATTTCAACATATATCTTATTTGTAATTAAACTTATTATTGATGCCCCTAAAATTCTTGAACAGGGCCCACAAGCAAGACTCATTAGCTCAGCTGGATACGAGCCCAGCTGGTCCACTAGTATGAAGGTCAGGTCCACAGGCTTACCTCCTATGTTACTAAACTGACAAGCCTAAGAAACAAGACCATTCTAGCTGAACACGTCATCGTATAGCTTGCCAACACGTCAGGACACGTCATCCTATAATATCTCCTGGTTACTGCCAGTAGATTCATGGCAAATGAGCTGGCAATCCACGAGTAACAGATTCCCAGATATTCAGGTAGATCTGGCAAAATTCAGTCAACTTGATGTATCTCAAGTCAAATCAAGTCCTATTCATGCAAGCAGTGTTCAGTTACTTAGCTAATTCAAAGGTCTTTCAAATGACGTAGACCCTTCACATCCCTGTTATCCTGCTCTGTACACGCCTATAAATAGATGCTTGTCCAGTTATTTTGGAACATCATTTCTCACTCTCATACTCTTACTTATTCTCTCGATTCTCTCTCGATTTTAAGTTATTTTAAGCTTATATATTGCATTCCACAAGAACCTATATACTTTATCATTATTTTACACGATCATTCTCACTTTGATTCAAGTTCTTTTATTCTTGTTCAGTAAAACTATTATTGACTTAAAATTGGAGTGCTAATATTTGTTTTGCATAGTTAGTCCCCTTTGATCTTAGGAGTTTTTGGAGGTCCTTCGACCTTGTGGTGTGGGAAAAAAATTGATACACATCATTGGTGCCGTTTGTGGGAAAACTTGAGCTTTAACGTGAGAAATGACAAATTTTAGACAATGGATCCTATGATGGAAACAGTTTTCTCCCTACTATTGCCGGTCCTACTATTACTCCAACAGACCCAACTTCAAGAGCTGCCAATGCTCCCTCTCCAGATCTGATGTTAGGAGGTGCCAATGCTCCAACACCAGCTCTCGATCAACAGCTGGACCTATTCCTATGAACCCACTCTTCTGTGAGCAGCTTCATGAGTTCACTATGGAGACCATCAACTCGACCCTTCATAATTCTCAAGCTAGCGGAGCAGGGCCCTCTTCCAAGCTTAAAAGAAGCAGAACACCAGGAAACCAAGGCGTCAACGAGCAAATTCCTATTGGCTCCAACAAGGTTGATCCACCCCTGCTGGTTTCATGAGCAAGGATGATGCCACCCTTCAGCCCCCTGGAATATAGCAATCACTGAGGAAAGAGATAGTGGAGCTTTGCCAGCATGTGAGGAAAGAAACCATGCCCATTGAGCAAGGCATTCCCTTCAGTAAGTACATTATGGCGGAAAAACTCCCTACTCATATCTGAGCATCTTCCCATTTACCTTCTTACAATGGTACCACTGATCCAGTTGAGCATACCCTTAAATTTGAAAATGCAGCCCTACTACACAAGTATACTGATGGCATTAAGTGTCATGTTTTTCTTACTACATAAATAAATTCTGACCAACAATAGTTCAACCAGCTTCCAGCTGGATCGGTTAGATCTTTTGCAGAATTTAGCTCCCTCTTCCAACACCAGTTTGCTAACAACAAGAAGTACCAAAAATCAACTATCAACATTTTCGGGATCAAGCAGGAGGAGGAGACTCTAAGGGTTTCCATTCAGAGCTTCAACACAACCAGCCTAGAAGTCCTGACAGCTAACCAGGAGGTGCTAGTTAGTGCATTTACTCAAGGAATTCGTGGAGGCCCTCTCTTCGAGTCTCTAGCTAAGAAACTAGCTATCCATTTTTTGGACATACTAGCTCGAGCTGAGAATATATGAACTTGGAGAACACCTAGGTGGTAAAAAAGAACATCCTCGATAAGCAAAGAACAACGAGTTGTGCCACGAAGGCGTGTCAACCCCCTTGATCTAGAGAACAAGCGCTATACTCCATTCATCACCAACATCTTACCTTACAATGGACTAAGGACTCAGAGGAGGGCCCTCAGCTCCCAAAATCTAACTATTTTTTGTAGATTTCATAGAGAATGGCATGACACCAACTGGTGCCGCCAATAGAGATAGGAAATAGAAAGGCTTATCCAAAAAGTTTAGTGTGTTATGACCTTCTCCAATTATAGTACTAGCGGACTTGAGTTTGCCCATTTCTTTTTTTTCTTTTTTTTTTTTGGGAGCAAAAATGGGTCTAACTTTTATAACTACCCAAATACATCAAGAGAACAGATAACCAAAGCAATACTAAGAGGAAGCAAGAGGAAATCAAAGCAAGGAGAAAAAGTGATGTATATGGTTGTATTACACCTATTATTTACAATGGCAAAAAAATAATTTTATATATATAAGTCATACAATAAATATATACATCCTATCGTACTACAAATTTCCAACACCATTATAAATACACAAAATATAATTTTTTCAAGAGGTTACTATTAATTGATTTTGACCTCTCATACATATCAAAAACCCTCTCGTAAATCACGTATTTTCACCTGATCCGCAATTGTGTTGTAGGTAAAATTCTCGTTTGATCCTTTCATTAAAATCACAACCACTTCATTGGTGTCGTCTGTAGAAACATTTGCCTTGATACTGAGTATGGAAACTAGGTCCTGGGCTCGTGACATCCATGATTTGGATGTGATCCACGAAGCTCAAGTCAACCGAACGGAACAAGACCCGTCTCGCGAACTGTCGCCACTCCAGCAGGTAACCCCCTACCTCATGAACAAGTTCCCCTCAATGGATAGATCCCTTCACTACGTCGACAATCTTTGCCCGTGCCCCTTAGGGAGAACACTCCCCCTAAAGTTCCACCCTAAGAATCGATGATCCAACTAACACAAGAAGCTTTGTTGGCCCTGATTCGCAACGCTTCTACTCGAGCAGCGGTACAAGCCGTGGTCCAATTTGTGGCACAACAACCCGTGAATCCACCCCCTCCTTCCTCTCGTAGGAGTCGCAAATTATCCTCGGCTCCTGAAGAGGAGGAGCAGAGGCGGGAGGAAGAGAACAACAGGATCTCTCGATCGGCTCCCCTATCGCCTAAGGGAGCCGAGGATCCTTATTTTTCATGGGTGGCGCCCTCCTCGTTAAAGCCCTTTCTTCCCTGCAATTTTAGCCGAAACACTTTTAACAGGCATCAAAGTATCGAATCTGTCAAAATACGATGGAATAGGGGACGTGCAAGAACACTTGGACAAATTTTATGCGAAAATTGATTGGTACGACTTGAGTGACGCCGCCTATTGCAAAGTCTTCTGCACTACGCTCTCCAAACATGCTTTAGCATAGTTCAACCAACTGCTGGTTAGAATTATCTCCATTCTTCAGTAGTTGACTTAACATTTTATGTGTCACTTCTCCATAAACAAGAAAGTCCTGAAAATGGCCGTACATTTGTCCACCATTCGCCAGAGAGAAAATGAGCCGTTAAGAGATTACGTTCAAAGGTTTGTGGAGGCAGTCAAAAGGTGCCGCATTTCAATCACGAGTTGTTGGCCAACATAACTTTAACAAAATTTGCTACCCGAAAGATCCGAAGAATCTATAGTCGGAAAACCCCCTAGCTCTCCAGAAGATTTGCTCATGCGATCACAAAAATATATTAGAATCCAGAAGTCTAATGTTTCGGACACTTCCGTTGGCGTCAAGAGGAAAGTTTAAGAAGAGGAAAAAGAATCGAGAATGAAGGAGGAGCGCTAACATTTGCCTCCGACAGGGTTCGTGCACTACATCCCCTTGAATGCATTTAAGGGGAGATATTAGTTGTGGCGGAACAACAAGGACTAATCAGTCAATGTGCTACAAAGATGAAAGATAACCCCAACAAACTCAAATTCGATAAGTATGTCATTTTCACCGGGACAGGGGGCACACGACGGAGGAATGCCATCACCTAAAGAATTAGATAGAAAGATTGATTCAGTGGGGACATTTGAAAGAATATATCAACCACTATCCAGAAGGACGTCAATCTGAGCGTGGACTAAATGTGCCAACTCCTGATGACGATAGTTATCACACAGCAAGAGTCATCCCATGACCCCAAAAAGATCAGGAAACCACGAATTAGCGGGAAAAATAATTTTAAGTAATAGGAGAAAGCTCAAGTAGTAGCTCAACATATCCTTCTCCCCTTTTGATTTTTCCTTAGACATTGTATTGAGAATTTTAAGTAATGAAATTAGTTTTCTTGTCGTAGTCCTAAAAAAACTAAATTAATTTAGACGTAGAGATCCCTGAAGTTTCAAGAGGACTCTAGAAGCAAAAATCGTCATTGCCCTATAATGCAAAAGTTGCTATTGTCCTGGACCCCATAGATGGATGTTCATTGAGATCCTCGTCAATAATGTTGTCCCGAAAACTTTTGATCCCTTTGAACTTGGTAAAAGACTGACTCTGGGACATGAAGCATCCGTTGAAGCAACATCCCCTTATCAAGAATCCTTTGAGGCAATGTCCCCACATAAAAAATATTGGACTAAAAAAATTCCCCCCCCTCCTGCCCTTCCGAAGTTGGTAAAAATCCAACTCCGGGGCATGAGCAAAAACATCCCTTGAGGCAACATCTGACGAAAATAAGTTGTAAGAGAACAAAACAACAACTAAATAAGTGCAGTGACTATATTTATGAACATCAGTTATATATACTGTTATAACAGAAATTGAAATTGAAACATAATAAGAAAGTTTTTTTTTTTTGGAGTAAATGTAATTTTCATTAATTAAAAAGAATAGTGCAACAATCATGTGGATTCTCCCCCGGCAGGCCAAGGGATGCGCCACAGTCTATATAGCGCATATGTACTAATTGACCATGAAAGATTAATACTAAGTATCCTCTGTCTAATGTCATCTAAGATACACAAAAGCTAATACATGTGCCGGCCGATGGGTCTGCTCAAATCGTCTTAGATTTCTCTCTCGCCAAATATGGTATATGCATGCACCAAGTAATGCTCGATATGCTACATTAACAATATGTTTTCCCCTCCACTTCCTCGATGCCCATTCCACGTCTCTTTCCCATTCGCGATTGGGCCAAGCAAATCGGATCTGTTGACGAACAGTTGTAAGGCATCTTCTACTGAATCTACATCGGAAGAACAAGTGAGTGTGTGTCTCCGCAGTATCATCGTCACAAAGGATGCATCCACCCAAATGATTTAACCATGGTTTGTCTGTCGTCGGTAGCTTTTCCTAAATGGCTAACCATAGGATGAAGGTATGTCGGGGGAACCCGAGAGTAGTGAAGTCCAACCTACTTTCGGTCCAGGTGGACAGAATAGCCGATACAGGGCTTGTGTGGTGGGTCGTCCCTCTGGAAACCGCCATTTGATCCTATCCTCCCCTCCATGGATCTGAGGCAGAGTATAAATGATCTCCATACATTCCATATCAGAAATAAAAGGCCACTGCCATTGCCCCTCATCAATGACTGCTTGGAGCTTGGTGGAAATCCCAATTCCAATAAGGCTTGGTGCCCGTGGTAATCTAGAGATAAGTGGGCCCAATTGGTGCCATGGATCCTTCCACAAATAAAAAGTCCTCCCATCTCCAATAATAAACTCCGTCATAGGTTGGATGGAGGTGCGAAGTCGGAGTAGCTTGCGCCATCCCCATGATCCTCCCTTCTCGTCAACTGTCCAAATAGAGGTATCTCGTAGTCGCCCCTGCTGCAACCAGTCAACCCATATGGATGTTCGGTCACATCTGATAACATCACATAACTTCTTTGCCATTAATGCACGATTAAGGATTCCGATATCCTTAATTCCCTGGCCTCCTTCCATAATCGGTTTGCACACATCTTTCCACGCCACCTTGGCATAACCTGATGTAGAATTGCCTTTCCACAGAAATGTTCTAAGGCGTTTCTCAATTTGTTTAATAACAGCCTTTGGTAATATAAATGCAGATGCCCAATACAAGCTCAGTGCTGATAATACAGACTTAATGATCTGTATGCATCCAGCATAAGATAATGAAAGTCCCTCCCATCCATTAATGCGTGCATTAATTTTCAAAAAAAGTGGTTGACAGTCTGATATGGATAATCTAGAAGAGAGTAAAGGGAGACCCAAGTACCTCATTGGTAGTTCGCCCTCCTGGAAGCCCATAGCTTCTAATATCTGATTCTTCCATCCTTGCGCTGAACGGGAGATAATGTGGCTCTTTTTTTGAACATTCAACCGAAGCCCGGACCATTCTGCAAACCTGTCCAAACCCATCTTGAGGACATTGATTGATGCCAAGTCAGCTCTACTGAAGAGCAGGAGGTCATCTGCGAATCCCAATTGGAATACTTTGGCCGGCTCACATTTCCAATGATATTTGAATTGCCCATCTTGCTCAATGAGTTGTAAAAATCCCATATGTAGGACTTCCATTATAAGAACAAAGAGATAGGGAGAAAGAGGGTCTCCTTGTCTTAAGCCTCGAGCTCCTGTAAAGAACCCATGACAAGAAAGTTGTATCGTTACAACACTCAGTTTAAAGCAAATTACCCATCGAATCAAATTTCTTATTTTTCCTTGAAAAACCTATAAGTTTTGTATTCAGTGCACTAGGTACTACGTAACTTTTTGAAGGATAAGGCAGTTCTATTCTTTGAGCACTGAACTATACCGAAGAACTCCTCACATAATACTAAGTTTCGTTTGAGAAAAACTGAAGAAGAAAACTCGGAGTATTGGAGAAAACCAAGGAGAAAGTAGATAGAAGATTTCCGTTAGATGTTGGTGTTGGTATTTTTTAGTGGAAAAAACAGCAACTATTTATAGGACAATTTGAGATGAAGCACGCCCCCCCTCCTGGCATTAAATCAACAATAAAAATGCTTACAAAAGATAAATACAACATAATGTTGTATTAACATCTAAAATAGAAAAATAAAAATAAATTGAACTGTTGTTTCTATAATGCCATACCAAATTTCTTGCAAAAAGATATATACTGAGACTGAGATATTTTCCCTAACACACAGAAGCTAGAGCCAGAGGAGCGGTGGTGGCGCGTGTGTGAGGCAACCACATGGACACTCTAGTCTACATAACACTTCAAATATCGTTTGAACCATAAACTCAATATAAATAGTTTATCCAATAAAATTGCATTATGGGACAAGAATGAGTGTGTAACGCTCTCATCCCCACATATATTTATATACACATCAAGACCCAAAACTCTCCATGATATTACTATATGGGACAACATCACTTGTTCTTTTTTATACTCAATCTAATCTATGGATTCTACTACGTATTGACATCCATATTATAGACTAATTGTTGTTGCAAATTAACATTAATGTTCCAATTACATAAATCCCCCACAAACCTATAGATTTGAACTCAAGTTTTCGTAACTTGCTTTCAATAAAGGTATAACCCAGTTTGAACTGCTGTCTAAGTTATCTAGTGTCAACTGTCACTAGGTCAAATAAAATTAAGCCTTCAATTTGAATCTATGATTGTGGTAATGTCTGTTTGTAACAACTTGCTACCTAAAGGGGAGAGTGGATTGGCCCAGGAACGCGCAGGTAGAAGTGAGAGAAGAGAAGTGAATTAATCTTACATAATAATAAAATATTTGGTCCAACCAAGGGGCGTACCCTTGGTATTCCCAAGCGTTCGATGTAGCATAAGGATGAAAAGAAAGGTCCATTCATACAAAGGGTATAGTTAATGAAATGAGATGCATAATTAAAATTGAAAGTTACCTCTTTTGATTTAGTTCCAATTGGCCAATCGTTTTCTTTTTAATTCATTCACCTTGGACTCTAGTGGAGGAATTCTCTAGAAATGATCTACCCAACACTTTGAGGAATATGGTTTTTATCTCCTTGCTAGAAGAAATCATAGTCGATTTGTGGACAAGAGAGAGAGGGGCGGCCAAATAGCTCTAGGAGGAGTGGTTGGAGATTTTTGTGTTTTCTATATTATGTATATATTACCATGATCACACAGACATATATATGCCTTGTATGAAAAGGTGAAAATGCGTCTAAATACATTCCACTTACCTGCAAGGCAACCCTTTTCTTATATGGTATGACCCAATCATGCCATATAGAGAAGGACTCCAATTAAGGTCAAGTTTACACTTTCCAAAAGTGCAAATTGGCCAACCCTCCTTCCAATAATAAAATTTAATCCTTTGGTTAATAGGCTTTAATTTAGAGTACTGAGATTTAAAATAACTTTAAAGGTCCAATAATTCAATTAAATCCAATTTAATAAAACTGAAATCAAATTAAGCCTAATGTCATTTAATCCAATTAAAGACACAAGTCCAAAATAATTCTAATTCATAAATCTAATAAATTAATTAAGCTAATCATAATTAAATTAATCCAATTAATTTAATCTTGACCGATCATCGAATGAATCATCTCACGTGCAAATAATCCAATTATTTGCATTTTCTATAATTAATTCCCTTGTTCTCCTTAGTGATTTGTGTGTGGTTCTTTAAGTTCAATCTCATCTAGACTTGAGTTAGTGCCCAACACAATTGCTTAATTAGTTCCAACCTAATTAATCACTCTTCGTCAACCTTTGACTAGAAGAGCCCATTACTATGGGTGACGGTCCATGGCACTAGAGACTAGATGAATATATGTGTGAACATTTAAGCTCCCAAATTCCATACAGGAACTGTTACTGTTTCTCGGCCTTAGTCTAGGGCATGAAATTGGGTGTCGGTTACCATCATGAACTAGACATCTATACTTTAATACTTGAGACCTTGTTTCACTTAATTTCTCCACATAGAAACATGTTTCCTATTTGATGAAGCACCGTGGGTACAGGTTTATAAGGCGTGACGCGTCTCTAAGTGCATAGGAGGATATCACTGTCACATTCTAACAAGGGACGGATCCTCTTCTTGAAACCTACCATCCTCACTAATGATGATCATGTTTGTGGCACAATCACCTCTCGCTAGATCTAAGATACAGTCAATGTATGTATGTGACTGCTATGGATCCTCAAGTATTAGGACTATTCTCATACTAACGCAGCCTCGGATTCTAATGATACTGACCAAGCCTCCAAGACTTCCATATGACGACCCCCACAAGTCAGTTTAGTCGGTTTGTCGCCTAGTAAATCAACCCACTAAGATTGCATAGACATCCAACATCTATCGTGGATGAAACACGGTACTAATCAAATCAATACTATGCTTAATGCAAGTCTCCATAGGATACTTGATGTCCGATTTCGAGGTCCTTGACTTGGAACGTTTTAGATCCAATCCCTTAGTAGTTGATTTATATTCGACATCCAATGCACAGGTCCAACTGCATGGGCTGTCTAAATTGTTTGTGGGCTTTGTTGTGATGTTAACATTCCTTAACATAATAAATGAGCATAATAAAGATAAAATCAATAATGAAGACTCATTTCCATCTATTGAATAATATCACATTATATCGAATTTGTCAAATAAATTTCTTACGTTTCACTTATTCTAACACTACCGACTATGTATTGATCTTTAGGATTAGCACAATAGACCATGTGTCCTGATCCTATTCATGCATACTTTTAGGAATAACCCCATTCTTTAATTCCGGCCAAACAATTGGTGTATACCATATTTTTTATCATACCACAAAGTTGAAGGATCTTCAAGAAAATATTAGGATTAATGAGGACTAATCCTACAAAATAGAGGTTAGCACTTCATTCTTAAGTCAGTAATGATTTATAGAAGAAATAAAAATGAAACTTGAACCAAAGTGAGAATAAAGGTTAAATATGATGGTAATGTAATACATTTCCTTATGGAGGGCCAAATGTAAGCTTAGAATAGCTTAGAAACAGAAAGAAAATAATGTGGATAAGTGACAGTTTGAGAGTGAGAGTTCATATTACCAAATGACTGCACAAGTTATAGGTATGTACAGAGAAGGATACTAGGTTTGTTGTAGAGTTCCATACGCCATTGGAAAGCCCTTTGAGTTGGCTATCATCTAAAAAAAAACCGTTTGTGATTTGGACTTCATTTCACTGAGATACATGAGGCGGACTGAGTCTTAGCATGTATGCCTGAAAATTCGAGAATTGGTTACTTCTGGATTCCCAACCCATTTTCCATCGATTTGTTTGGAACCAGATCAAGATATTCTAGGGCGATGTGTTCTAATGTGTTATCAAGCTATATGATTTGTCCCTCCAGCTGCATGCTAATATGTCCAGCTGGAATTGGCCTATTTGTTAGGCCTACCAGTTCAGTAAAATAGGAGGTAGGCCTATGAGCCTTTTCTTCCCTACTAATCGGCAAGTTGAGCTTGATTCTAGTTGTGTTGTCCTGTCTTGCTGGTGGGCTAGGTTTAATAATTTTAGGGGGCATCATCACTCCTCCCTCTCCAGGAATACAAATCGTAGACTTGGATTACTGGAGTAGGTAGGATATCCTACAAAAGAAAGGATTTTTTCTACTCTTTCTATCAGCAATGTCAATCGTCCAA
>NC_026152.1:5446155-5473598 GCF_000512975.1 Sesamum indicum
TCCCCCTTTTTTCGTACGGATGTATTTTTGAACTTTGAATTAGTATTTGCAAAAAAGAAGTCACAAATAGTAATGCTCGAAAGAAAGAAGGAAGGAGAAGAGTCTTACTTTTAGAAAGTATTGGAAACTGCGTGATTGGTGGGAGAAGGCTAGCTGGCTGTCGAGTCCTTAGTTAGAAGGACTGTTCATGACAACATATTTACAAGGCATCTTTCCTTCTAGCCCTTTCACCATTCCCTCGCATCAAGGTAATTTCCCCCATTGTTTCTTTCTTCCCCTCTTTTCTTCATCAAAATTAAGGTATTTCTGATTTGACAATTTCCCCCAGGCTCCAAGTTCTTCTCCTACTAACACCTTGCTGTCCTCATCCTTCCTAGGTATGTTCTCTAACTTTTCTTCGATTAATCATGTTTGACGGGGGTGTACATGAGAGAGCTATAGAAGACGTTATGATTGATTTAGCCACCCTACTTGGTGAATACGAGGATTATTTTGATGCTTCTCGTTTTGGTTTCCAAGGGGCCAAGGGAGATGAGGAAGTAAGTAGAAAGAAATGGATGACTAGAGAGGAATCTGAGAGAAGAAAGACAGAGTCGTCTAGAGTTTATTGGTCTTGTCTGAAGGAGGAGGCCTATGTGAGATTAGGTGTAGGTTTGGGATACCTGATGAATTTCTGATCCAGATCCCTGCTTCTGTTGATCATCTGATTCGCCCCCCAAGGGTTTCATTAGTTTCTACATGGCCCAACTAGAAGCTGGTATGCGATTTCTATTTCCTCTTTTCTTTGCTGAAGTGTCAACCTTGGTTCGAAGTGCCCTTGAGTCAACTAGTACCGAAAGCTTTCATTACAATCGCTAGGTTTTACATTTTGGTTAGAGATTCAGGAGAGACCCCATTAATCGATCAATTTCACTCTTCCGTCATGCTGAAGAAAGTGAGTCCGGGCTTGTTTAATTTCACCTCCAATGGGGATTTCCAATTTCTTCCTTCTAGTACCTCCATCAAAAATTGGAAACATCATTATTTCTTTGTATCAGCTCCTTCTCCTTGGTGTTTTCCTACAATATGCGTTCATGTTGTCCATGAACTCCCTAGGTACTCAATCCGTAATTGTCCTATTTCTTTCAAGTTTCTGCTAGATTGTTTAAATGCTTTCCAATACGACCCTGGCAAGCTAGTTCACCCAGCCCTCCTTTTTCGGTATCGCCTGAGTCCTAAAGAAGTCATCTTGGACACCACTGCTAGTAAAACTTCTTGTGATTGTATTCCTACAAGTTTTTTTTTGATATGGATATAAATAATTGTGTAACCATACATATCTTTTCTGCAGTCAACATGTTCAAACTAATTGCTGTAGGATCAAACTCCGAGCGAGGGGAAAATTCCTGGAGCTAACCCTTCTGCCAAGCGTCCATCTAGAAAGAGTCATTGTTTCACCCTAGCTAGCTTAGTTATTGGAGATCTAAAAGGAAAGCACCAAGCAGAGCCCATCTTTACGCTTGCTAAGGGGCTAAAGGATGCACAGGTCCTCTAGCTCGTAAACCATCTAGATGAGCTGGTACAACTCGACCTGTTGACATAAAAATTAAGAGGGGAAAGCTCGGTCTGGATGAAGCACCGTCTTTGCTATAGCGGATGGAGGCCATAAAAAATTGGAGGAGGTGGAGAAGGAGGCACATGAGAAAGAGCACAAGCACGAGGCCAACCTGGTTCACCTGAGGTCGGAGATAAATAGCCCACACTCCAGAAACCCTATTCCACGCAGCTCGGAAGGAAAAGGCTCTAAAATCTGCAAGGGACCAGACTGTGGAAGATGTTTTCCCTCTTAAGGTGGCTACTCCTACTGGTGGTGATGAAGGTGGGCCCCCTGTATGACAAGTGATTGTTCTTTTCTGCTATCAAGTACCTGCTTCTTTACAAATTATATTCCCTTTTTCAATGTTACCTCTGATAGGAGGTTTTGAAATGCCCTTCTCTAGGCTTTGGATGATTTTTTTTTGGGGCATGTGATGCTCTTTGGGTTCTATCTTCTCCCCCCTCTTCATCTTGCCTCTTGATGAAGCTTATACAATTTTATTATTATTTTTGCTATGTCTTTGTTGTTCATGTGCGTTAATATTTGGTTGAGGAATTCTCGACCCATATGTTTGTGTGAAAAAGGTAGCCATGCAGGAGTTAGAATAATCTTAAGTAGGAGAAAGTAGGTAGATATCTCTATATCCTGCGAAGTATGGGTCATCCGAGTAGTGACAGAACATGCTTTATCTTGTAGTTATCTAGAGGATCAGATAGGTATATAAGGTAAGTAAATAGGACTTTAGTGTGATAACTAGTAAGCTCGTGCGCAAGAATCATTGACCTGCATTATCCAGCTAGTGCATGCGTATTTGTTCCATTTGTTCCTGCTATTAGCAGGAAAGATGTTAGTGGGAGAGTGTATACCTCGTAATAAATTGGTAAGGATTGGATTCAAGTAGAAAACATGCTATATTAGCATAATGCTACAATAGATGCGCTAATAAAAAGTAGCGGGAAATTGCAATGAGTGTGCTAGCTGGTAGTTACTTGTCTGTTGTAGTTGTATATGCCAGCTGATGATGGTTGAGTTGGATGTGAGCGCCAGTAAGGGGTCGATCAAGTTATTGCGAACACCATACGGTGACCGTCTAGGCATCAGCGGCCAGTGGCTGGGAGAATCATAGGAGAAGATGGGCGCCAGCTAAGGGTAACTTAGTTATGGCCATGTGGTAGCTAAGAGTCACTCATGTAAAAGCTTGTGCAGCCAGGGTGGCTTATAATAAGCGTACGCTAGCTATAGTGACTTACAAATGTATTCACCACCTAGGGCGACTTATGTAAAAGCACATATCGGCTAGTGCGGCTTACACAAATGTAAGCACTAACTAGGGCGACTTATGTAAAAGCTTGCACAAACTAGGGCGACTTATATAAAAGTGTGCACCAACTAAGGCCACATATGTAAAAGCTTGCACAAACTAGGGCGACTTATGCGTGAATTCAAACAAGCTAAATGTTAGAAAAGGTGACCTGAAAGCCAATTGGATTGGCCTGCTTGTAATCTATTCTGACAATAACTTGATTTTATGTAATATTATTCAGTGAATAAAATGAGTATTCGCTATTGGCATTCATTTGTTGTGTTCAATACATTTATGTTTGCATTTTTTTTCAAACATCACAACAAATCCCACAGACCATCTTGAACAACCATGCAACAGTTGGACTGCGCAGTGGATGGCGGTCATGAAACCAACTATTTAGGGTTGGGTCCGAAATATTCCAAGTCAAGGACCTCGAGAATGCACATCGAAGGGTCCTACGGAGACTTGCATCAAGTGTCTCATTCATTTGATGAGTGTCGTGTTTCATCCGCGACAGACTTAGGACGTCTATTCGATCTTAATGGGTAGATTGGCTGGGTGTCGAATTGACTGAACTGACTTATGGAAATGTTCACATGGAAGCCTTGGAGGCTTGATTGGTCTGACTTGAGTCCCTGGCTCCGATAGTACGAGAGTAGTCCTTAGACTTGAGGACTGACGACTACCATGTGCATGCGATGATTGTATCTTAGATTTGTGTGAGAGGTGATCGTGTCTCAAACATGGCCATCATAAGCCTTGTCTAGTGCATTCAAAGTATGTAGCAACGATAGTGAGTACCAAGAAGAGGTTCCATCCACTGTCAAAATGAGACAGAGGTATCTTCTATACAGTTAGAGATGTGTTAATGCTCTATAAACCTGTGCCACACTAATTGGTGCAATAGGAAAAAGAGGTTCCTAGGTTGAGCAATTTGGCATAACCTGATCTCAAGTATTAAGTATAAATGCATAGTCCAGATGGGAACTGATACCCAATTCCATGCCCTAAACTAAGACCGAGAGATGGTAGATGGAAGGGACTCGAGGGACTCGAGAGCCTAAAAGTTCATTAGATTTTCACCTAGTCTCTAGTGTCATGGATCGTTGCTAGATGGTCGCCCATAGTGACGGGCTTTCTTCATCAAGGGTTGATCAAGAATTATTAATTAAATTATATTTAATTAATAATAGTGTTGAACACTAATCCATGTTTAGCTGAAATGTGAACCTAAAGAGTCACAAACAAATCATTGAGAAGGGACGAGGAATCAATTGGAAATTAATTTCATAAGTCATTGGATTACTTATATATGAGAGGGATCCATTGGATAGATAAACCCAAGGATAAATTAATTGGATTAATTTAATGGACTTGCCCTTATTATTTAAAAGGGGAAATGACAGATTTAGTCCCGTAAGATAAGGTAGTTCTCACTTTCGGCCCCTTGCTTTTTGGGGTCAACAGTTTTAGCCCATTAGTTTTATGAAACAAACACATTTAGTCCCATTTCATCTCTAAATAGCATAAGAACACCTAGCTTGCGAAAAATGGTATCAGAGCTTAGGTTTATTTAAGAAATATATGATTATATTACATTTTCATATTATCCACTAATGGAGGAGACTCTTTCAGAGAAAATGGAACCGAACGAAGGTTCGAGTTATTTTGAAAACAGAGAATATTTCCAGATTCTGGAAATACAGAGAAGAGAATTTCTTATGAAAATTCTTGACAAGTGTGACAATGGTCCCAAGAGGATTGACCCAAAATTTCTTACGCCGGAAGAAAAACAAGAGTGGCTGAGAAACTTTGAAGTCCGACAAGTGCTACAAGGGAATGCAGTGAGGCGTCTACACTCCACTGAAGTCCACGGTAGAATACCAACCAGGAGAAGCGGAACGGGTAAATTCCTACATAATTTCAGTTCTAAAAATTATGACTGATTGGAAGGAACTCGAGCCGGATACATCAAAGATCTCTCAAGATCTGAGGGAGATCTAAAAGACGGTTCAAGACTATGGACATAGGTTAATACATATACCTATGAAAATAGAATCTTTGAGCCAAAAGGTGGACGAGGTCCTTAAGATCCTTTCCGATCTACACAAGGGTCTTACAAATTTGAAGACAGAAATTACAGATCTGAAGAGAAATCAACGAGAGAGCCCTAAGACATCTAGATCCAGACAGGAGCGAATTAGGGACGCCCTTGGAACAGTACCTCTTTTACACCAGAAGGGGAAGGCCATAGAGATTACAAAGTCGAAGTCAAGAGAAGATCTGATTATTGCTTCTATTAGATCTATAAACTAATGGAAGTAACAAAAGCAGATCTATCAGATCTACAAGAATTGGCTGAATCATTTTCCCAACTCGGGATCGTGGATTTAGTCAAGATCACTCCAGCATTACCACCGCCGGAGGGAAGTACATGCTCTAATGATTCTCCACAAGATCAACCGATGAGAGAAAGTGCGGATTTCCACACTAATGCCACTCCAACGTTTGTGGGAACAAGGATAAAGGAAAATCTAGGAAGAAATCCAAAAAGAGTGCCGGAGAATACACCTTGGGCAAGGACCATGCTCCAGCCCTTACATCCATATGGCGCTATACTGAACCTGGATATTATCGATTTCCGAAATACTGAGAAATTGATAGACGAATGGGTTGGAGCAATCAAGATAATAGCAACTACCCTAGAACTCGACAAAGAAAACTTCATAAAGCTTGTGGAATTGAGCTTAGAGGGATCGATAAAGATCGGATGGGATAATACCCCAAAGCCAGCATCCTTACCGGAGACCCAAAAGGTGCGATAGCAGACTGGCTAGGAAGACTTATGAAGACACACTTCATCGGAGATGGATATTTTGAAGGAAGTAGAGCAGAAAAAGCTAGAGAATATGCACAGGCCGTCTTTAGCCTTGAACTTAGAAGTATTTGCGCAGTAGATGAATACATCTATTGGTTTCGCAAGTACTTTTTCCAGAGTGGAGTAGCAACGGAAGTAGCAGCTCCAATGTTCTTCCCAAAGATATGCAGTCCATAGAGGGAAATGTTGATCCAATCATCAAAGTACCTGAAGGACAGCTAGATTCAGTGGCGCGAAGAATATTTTTCCTTAAAGACAAACCGAAGGATTGGTGTTATCAAGCATCCATCCAAAAGAATATGAAAAGACTGAGAGGTAAAATCAAACGAACCCCTCTCTGTTGTGATAACAATGATTTTCCAACTATTATAGGAGAATCAAGTGAGTCAAGGAAAAGGAGAAAGCAAAATAGTGACTCTTACCCTAGGAGTTCCAGAAGAACCTTTTCCCGGCGAAGATCATGGTGGTCCAAGTCCAAAGCCAAAACATATAAATTTGGATAGAGAATAGGACCAGCAAGGGTTTCATCCCAAGGATCTAGACGAACAGATGCAAGATCCATTGGAAGAACCCCTACAAGAAGAACTTTCAGACGGCCGTACCCGAGCCAATGAAAGTTTCAAAGATTGCAATTGTTGGACTTGCGGAGCAAAAGGACATATATCTCCCGACTGCCCGCAGAAACATGGTGAATTGAGAAAATTTGAAGCCACGGATGATATCCTAGATGCAGTATACTATGGCGATTTAGTACCTATCTATCAATTCGAAGATCTTCCTTCAGACGAAAGCGTCTATGAAGAGGAAATAGAAACTGATTCGGATGGATCATCAACCGAGTCAGAATAATTACAACGAGGGAGATAGGCTTCAAACTTCTGAAAGTCTATCAGGATTCTTTTCTAGAATGATGGTGTCAAACAAAATCATGGAAAGAATCATGCGATAAGATTCCAACCTCAGCCCATACGATGGATTTAGGATTGGAGGAATTGGGAAAGTCCTGAACCAGATAGGATTGAACCAAAGGAAGCATCACATAATCTACAAAGTAAGTTCAGCTGAGTTTGCTATACCTATGGAACTTACTGGTAATGTGATGGAAATGCAATTAATTCCTAATGAAGAAATTCTTGAAGAATTAAGTAAGCTTAGAGAAGAAGTAGCTATTACTATGAAGTGGATCCATATAGGGACTATTGAAATAGTAATAAAAGCAACTTTTAAGGAAGGATATGATTCAGAAATACATTTATCGATAATGGATAAAACAATCAATAACTTAAGAGATGGTTGTCTTGGAATAATGATAGGAAATTTGTATGCAGGAAAGTTGATGTTTGACATTCATCCTAGGATTGCATACAACCTAGCGAACCAAGATTTTAGTAGAGTTTTAACTCTTCATCAAGATTTTAAAAGAAAAGATCTAACGAAAGAAGGAAATAGACCGTATTCTATAACCTATAGAATTGCATATGCCCTTTCCAATACCCATCATTCAGATTTGTTTCTTAGGAAAGAGTATATTGAAATTCCTAGAACATTCAAGGAGTTCGCTAAGGTAATGACACCAGACCCTATTAGGATACCTAGAATAGGTGGTGTGGATATTATTATAAAAGATCATCCAGTCTTAGATCGGACACTTGGCTCAAGGACTGAGTTTAGTAGTCGGATGTCCTTTTCAGAAGATAGGATTATAGGCTACAAAGGAAAGGAGAAAGATTTATTAAAAGCTTTAACTCCTCAAGAGATTATAACGTAAAACTTAGATGCCCTGAAGGATGGAAAGAAATACAAGTTATATTCGACATCACTAAGAAAGAGAATTATTTTCCTTGTGATAACTTATATCATTTGCAGCAACCTGTTGTTAGAAAATATGAGGGCATGCTAGAAATAGCAGGCCATGAAATTTTAGTTGCAGGACGGAAAAATGGGAGTATGACTTTGGAGTTAAATTTACTAGAAGATCATAAACCATGGGGAAGAAAAGGTAACGAAATGGAGTTTAGTCTTGATGGTGTTACCATAAAGATTGAATGACGAGTCCCTTTTTCATATACATATCTGTTGGTATTTTGTATGATCAATAGAAGACAGAATATTTTACAGTTTATATTGATTCAGGATTAGGAATTTGCACGAAAAAGCCTGGAGTTTTCCCTAAGGAAGCAAGGGAAACCTTACCCGTTATTGCAGGAAGGGATTTTTCACAAAAAATCCTGATATTCAATAAGGGAATAAGAGAAGCCAAAATCATGATTGGAGGAGCATTCGGATCAACCTGGTTTAGGGTAAAAACACCTCCTATATATTTTAATGATACAGGTGCCGATATCTTATTAGGTAACAATTTCATTCAAACATTTGCAAGATAATCAGAGGAATCTGGTAATCTTTACTACTAACTCAGGTAGTGAGATACAGGTGTTGCGAAGAGAGAAGGAATTTAACAGGATAATGCCAATAAATTTTTGCAGCAAATGTGGTGATTTTGATGCCAGATTAACTCATCCAAAAATGCAGGATAAGAGAAAATTTGATAAAGTCCTTTTGGTGATTTTGATGCCAGATTAACTCATCCAAAAATGCAGGATAAGAGAAAATTTGATAAAGTCCTTTTGTCTGCAAACGTGGTGATTTTGATGCCAGATTAACTCATCCAAAAATGCAGGATAAGAGAAAATTTGATAAAGTCCTTTTGTCTTTCAGGTAGCAGGGACTCATAGACAGCGAGAGCTTCTATAAGGAATCCGAAGAGGAAATTCTGAACCTTAAAGAAGCACTACTGGAAATGAAATCGCTAGACATCAGCGAAGAGAGCAGGCTTTCTCTTGAAAATGTCAAAAAGCTTATTCAGAAGAACTTCAGTGCAAATCCTTTGGCTTGGTGGGATAGGAACAAGATCGAAGCTACTCTGAAGGTCAAAGATGAGTGCAAATACGACTATGTTCGATACAAACCTATCCAGATGAACATGGAGGATAAGAAGGATATGCAGATGATAATCAAAGAGCATATCAATCTTGAACTTATTGAACCCGGAGTCTCTACCTACAGTAGCCCTGGATTTCTGGTAAGAAACCGTGGTGAAATAAAGAGAGGTAAACCCAGGTTGGTTATTAACTATCATGGTATTAATAAGATATTAGAATTTGATGGTTATTACATTCCTAGTAGAGAACACTTAATTGATTGCATTAAAGGAGCAAAAGTGTTTTCTAAATTTGATTGCAAATCTGGGTTTTATCAGATTAAGATGGAGAATGAATCAAAGAAATTTACTGTATTCTCCACACCACAAGGACAATATATCTAGAATGTGCTTCCAATGGGTTTAACTAATGCACCCCAGATATTTCAAAGAAAAATGGATAATCTTTTCAAAGATTATTTTGAGTTCATGTTTGTCTATATTGACGACATACTAATTGCATCCAAAAATATGAAAGAACATATTAAACATCTTGAAATATTTTTCGATGCATGCTATAGAGAAGGATTAGTACTTTGTGAAAAGAAAGCCACTATTGTTGTCAATAAGAATGAATTTTTAGGAATCCTTATTGATGAAGCAGGGATTGAGTTGCAGGATCATATTGTGGAGAAAATCTGCAATTTTCCAGATGTACTCAAAGATAAGAAGCAATTGCAAAGCTTCTTGGGAGTTGTTAATTTTGTAGGAATCTTCATTAAGGATCTTGCAAAATACAGAAAGGATTTCCGACCACTTTTGAAAGAAACGGAGAGTTCAAAGTGGAAATGGGAAGAAATCCACACCAAAAGGGTTTGTGAGCTAAAACAAGTTTGCAGTAACCTTCCAAAGCTTGCTATACCGCAAGATGGGGATGAATTGGTAGTCTACATAGATGCCAATGGCTACAGATGGGCGGCGGTGCTCATGAAGAAGACAACTACAGGGGAAGAACCCTGTAGATATACCGGAGGGTTATTCTCAGAACAACAAGCCAAAGTTTGGCACATAAACGAGAAAGAATTCTTTGCGGTTTGGAAGGCTTTCAAGAAATGGCCTTTATTTTTACTTGCTAATGAATTAACTTTAAAAGTTGATAATACTAATGTCAAAGCTTTCTTAAAGAATAAATTAGAACAAAAAATAGAGAAAGCTCGTATTATTAGATGGCAAGCTGAATGCTAAGATTATTGTTATAATATTTTCGTTATAAAATCTCATTAAAACATTCTTGCAGATTTCCTGACGAGAGATGGAGACATCTGAAGCAAACTCCATCATGTTGAGACTCAGACACCTTCTTAAAAATCTCGAGGAGCTTGATAGAAAGTTCGGACAGCTAGCGGTGAACACCCAAGTTGCCGGACAAACTCAAAGAGCCGATCTAGACACTGTCCAGGTCGCAATAAGGAGTTCCTTATTAGCATCCACCTCACTATGGAACGACTTAAGAGAACCAATTCGGAAGGCGTCACCTTCGGGGATGACTCACGAGATGAGGGAGCATGAGGTCATCACCAGACTCTGGTGAAATGGCAAAAATTGAATCACAGGAAGTGCAAACTCCTGTAGGTGCAAGTCAACTTAGCACCTCTGGGGTAAAAGAGGGAGAGATTAGCCTTAGGCCAATGACAGGAACCTCTAAGGCTAATACTAACGAGTTGATATCTTTTTCTGCTTGGTAGGATTATCAGCGTATGTGGAAAAAATTAATTTGCCGCAGAGGAGTGAACCCAGGCAAGACCATAATCGAAACGTCTGAAAAATATAACAGAGTTTGGATGTTAGAAGGATCTAAACCAGAAGATGTTAGAGAATGGTATGATTTTGGAGCTCTTGCTTCAGTGCATACTATGTCACCGAGTTTTTCGGAAATTTCAAAACTTCCGGAGTGGATTAGTGGGGCGGTCTTTGATTCATGGCAAAACAACCCCCACTTGAAGAGAGGCGATGTTCTGGAGATAAAATTTGTTTCAGTAGCTCCAGAAACTGTAGGAAAGGGGTCTCATCCAGCATTCTATTTTATAAAGCTGCAGAGGCCAGATATGGTAGCGTTCAACAAAATCAAAGCTGCCTCAGGAGAAGCTCCCTTGGTATCAGCCACTAGTGAAAATAGTATCTCTACTAGGAGAGTTTGGCGATTATGGTTCTGTCTCACAGAGATGGACAAAGTCAAGTATCCATTCAAGACCTTCTCAAACAAAGTGAATGGATTATTCCTGTTAAATTCTATGACAGGAAAAAGCACGGAGTCTGCTGAAAGCTTATTCGAGAAAAAGAGGATGATAATTTGGGAAAATAAGCTGCCAACAATCGAAGCCACAAGGATGAAGACGTGTAACATGTTGCATGTTAGGCAATGGCATAACCATATATGCCCTTGCTGCAAGAAACAAGAAAAGCCCTTGTTCGGAACAAAGATTCGGGTCACGAAAAATAAACCCGAACTGGACCAAGACAAAGGAAAGAGAAAAAAAAAATCGAGCGGATAAGACTATCAGCAGATAACAACAAAGGCCAACAGTCAGCAAAGCAGCCAGCTGGAAATCATGTGACCAACAAACAATGTGACCGACAGCTGGAAATCACAAGGTGATGACGAACGCAATGACGTCATCACAAAACAAGTTTCGAGTCCGAATTTCAAGTCCGCGGACGCCTATAAATAAAGCATTAGAATTCTGAGTCTTCTTAATTTCCTGTAATATTTTAAATTTTCAATTTATGGGAGTTTCCCCAACAGGTCAAGTCCTCTACACCATGAGAGGCTAAAACAGTTGTCTCCTCCAACGGAGGAATAATATCTATGTAATATTTCCTATATTTCTTGAATAAAAGTTAGGCTTCCATTCAACCTGTTTTTTCAAAATTCTATTAAGTCCCTATACTAGAATCCCTTTTACGCCCTAAGGTAGGAAACGAAATAGGGCTATGTTGTTTGTTGCTGAAGGAGCCGAGTTCCAGTGAACCATCTGCTGCGGTAGTGTGGTTGGAAAAAGTCCGTAAAACCAAGGACTTGGAATACCCGAAAACAAAGCGGTCAAAAGCAAGGTATGAATTTATGGGGTTTTAATTTATTTCGGATGCATGTTTGGCCTATTTCTAAGCATGAGGTGAAGATTCACTAAAAATTACAAAGAGAGCTGGTTATAGGATCAATAGTGTTAAAATTTGAAAACCAGGGGACCATAACTGTCGACCATGAAAAGCGTGGGACTAGAAGTGATAATGGTCTTATCTAACGGGACCAGAAATGCAATTTTGCCTATTTAATAAGCTGAACTTATTATTTAATAAAGATTTAATAAGTTGTCTTTACTTAAATTGGATTTAATTAAGATTTATTGGGCCTTCTATTTTAATTAATTAAAATCGGCCCAAGCCCATTAATTAAGTTGCTAGAAATGATAGAAAAAACAAATTAGTGACTAACAAATTCACTTTTGGAAAGTGCCATGTTAGTGATCCTTTATTTGGTATAAAGGATTTTATTACCTTATGAATGGTTTAAATGAATCTAGATATATTTTAATGCATCCATACAAGGTATACATATGTATATTAGTTATTTGGAATAACTAATGAATACATAAAAAGGCAAGAAAATAATTTTTCTCTCTACAATCACTCCACTCGGCAGAACCCCTTTTTGTGCACACTTGGTGTGTTTTTCACCTAAATTCTTTTCTAGCAAATTAAGTTGAGGAATCCCAAGTTCTGTTGTGGTGTGGATAAAGCTTTAGAGGGTTTCGATGTTGAAGCCTTGCATGAATGGATCAAACGAAGGAGGTTCGAAATAAATCAAATTAAAGGTAATTCTTGATTTATGATTTATGCACCCTTGTTTTACATTTAACCATTAGCCCCAATAATTTTATTGTCGTTTATTTTTATTAACTACATCAAATGTCCGAGAACTCCAAGGGCACACCCCTTGGAACTATGGGTTTATTGCATTTTGATTTTCATTTAAATATTTTAGCATCCCCGATTCCTCTTGCGCGTTCCCGCGCTGATCCACTCGCACTTCGAGGTGCTTTCACTAAAGACGCCTTAAGTATAAACAGGTGCTAGCTAATGGTGGTAGCTTTGATTGAAATCTTGTCCTGGGACCAACACAAGAAGGGGAGCAAGAATTTGTTTTTATTTATGTTCGAGGGAGAGAATACTTGATTACAAGCATAATCGACTATGAATAGAGAGAATTTCAGGAGTATAACTTCCTAAGATTGCAAGCGTTCCACGATCGTTAAAGTTTTCTACTATCGATGTCTTCTAGCTCGTATACACCGAATTTGATGATTTGAATGACTTTTATAAGGTCCTTTCCAATTGGGAGATAGTTTTCCTACTCGTTCAAGAGCACCAGTCCGTCTAAGTACTAGGTCTCCCACCTGGAACTCCCTCTTTTTGACTCGTCGATTGTAAGCATTGACCACTCTCTTCTTGTATCTTTTTATGCGAGTGCAAGCATCTTCCCCTACGTCCTCTACTAGATCTAAGTTGGCTCATAGCAGGTTGTCATTGCTTTCCTGCTCATAGTGCTGGATTCTGAAGTTCTCCAGCTCAACTTCAACTTGGATAACGAATTCTGACTCGTATACTAGGTCGAAGTGAGTTTCTCTTATAGTGGTCTAGAGGTAGTCCTGTATGACCACAACACTCGAGGTGGTGGATCTACCCACTGTTTGTTCGAACTTCGTTTTGATGCCTTATACTAGAATTCGGTTAGTGACCTCAACCCACCCATTGGTTTGAGGGTAGGCAACTAAAGTGAAGCATTGATGGATGCCTAATTCAACATACGAATTTTGGATGTTCCATCCTTGAAACTGATGACCATTATTAGAAATAATAACACGAGGTAAACCATACTTGCCGATATTTTTTCAAAGGAATTTTAACACTTCGTTTTCCATGATTCGGGCCAGGGGCTTCTGTTTTCACCCATCTACTAAAGTAATCTATAGCCACGAGCAGAAATTTATGCTTCCCCTGTGTAGTAGAAAAAGGGCCTACTATGTCCATCCCCCATTAGGAGAACGGGCAAGGTGCTGATAAAGCTTTAAATGGTTCGGCGAGAATATCAATCAGGGGAACATACCTTTGGCATTGCTCACACTTCCTTACCTAATTTATTGTGTATTTCTTGAGAGTCGGCTAGAAGTATCCTGCTCATAAGGCTTTGTTTTCCAGTGCTACACCACCTGTGTGAGACACACAAGCTCCTTCATGTTTTTCCTGCAGTATATTTTTACCTTCCTCTATTGACAATCATCGGAGATAAAGTTGAGAAAAACTATGCTATATAGGATACCATTCATCAAAGCAAATCTAGTTGCCCTACTTCTGTGGCTGGTCGCCCCCGTTTCATCAGTAAGAAGGATTTCATTCTTCATATAGTCTAGGAGTAATTTTCTCCAATCTCGACCAATTTGTAAGACGGTTATATCAATTTTAAGAGGATTATTAATGGGAGTTCTTATGATAATAGTCCGAGTGCTATAGTCGACTAAAGAGCTGACTAGTCTGGCTAGGTAGTCATGCTTCGTGCTTTTGTGCATGGAATTTGGTAGAGTTGGAAACTCTCAGCTCGCTTGTAAGCTTGTTTATCTCCTGGAGGCTTTGAAAGAGCTCGATATTCGACTCAAGAGCTCTATATTCGGCCTCAATATTTGAGGCTTTGAAGTCAAATCTCGAGGCGTATTCCAGATTGTCCCCCTCTAGACTGGTGAGCACCATTCCTGTTCTATTGCCAGCAAGGGTGGAAAGCCATCTGCAAGTAGCTATCATTTTCCTTCATCCTCTTGAACAGGCATGGCTTCATTTACAAATTCAGCTAGTGCTTGGGCTTTTATAACTGTCCTTGGCTAGTAGGAAATATCATGCATGCTGAGCTCGATAGCCTATTTGATCATCCTACTTGAGGTCTTAGTCTTACGCAACATTGCTCATAACGGAGTATTAGTACACACGATAATTGAATGTGATAGGAAATAATTGCGGAATTTTGCGGGCTATTATTTTCAAAGCGAAAGCTAGTTTCTACCTTAGGGTACCATTGCCCAGCCCCATGAAACACCTTTCTTACATAATAGACGACTTTTGGTGTCGTTCCTTCTCCTTGATGAGCACAGAGCTGATTGTCTACTGTCCTACAGCTAAATATAAGTATAAGGGCTCACTAGGTGCTAGATTAGTAGGGAAACTCAACTAGGTAGGTGTTTTAATCTTGGAATGCCTGCTGGCATACCTCATCCCAAACGAAGTTTTTGATTTTGTTAGAGCCTTGAAGAATGGCAAGTTGCGCTCTGCCGATCGAGATATGAATCTACTAAGAGTTGTAGTATGCCTGATTACTCTCTGCACTTCGTTGAGGTTGGCAGAAGGTTTTCATTTCCTAGATAACTCGAATTTTATCTGGATAGACCTCAATCCCTTTTTCGGTGACCATGTACCATAAGAATCTGCCACTTCAGCCTCCAAATGCGCATTTAGTTGGGTTCAACTTCATATGTTACTTCTTTAGTGTGTTGAACATCTCAACTAGGTCAGCAAGGTGTTCATCAGTCTGCTGGCTCTTTACCATCATGTTGTCAACATATACTTTCATGTTACGTCCTAGTTTTTCTCAAGATATCCACTAAGTGTTGGTATGTAACACCTGGATCTTTTAGCTCGAAAGGCATAACAACATAACAATAGGTCACTCTAGACATAATGAAGCTAACTCGCTTCTAGTCATCGGGGTCAACTGCGATAACCTTGTGAGGCATCTATTAACTCAATAGTTCATGACTAGAGGTGGACTCTACCAGCTGGTCTATACGGGGTAAAGGGTAAAAGTATTTAAGCCATGACTTATTAACATCTCAAAAATAGACACTCATGTGCCATTTGTTACCTGGTTTGGGCACCACCACTACATTGGAAAATCATTTCGAAAATTGGATTTTCTTAATGTGACCTGCTTCCAGCAGTTTACTTACCGCTTCTTGTATGACTTTGTCTTTTTCAGGCCTGAATGGTATGTTCTTTTGCTTCATTGGAGAGAAAGTTGAATCTAAGTTCAAGCTATGTACCACTATGTTGGAGTCAATGTCCACAAGGCCGCTAGCTGACCATGCGAAGACATCATCATTTTGCTGCAAAAAGGTGGTTAACTGTCCAACTAGTGCCGGACTCAACTGGGAACCAATCTTGGTAATCTTATATGGCTCTCTAGGTATCAGCTGGATGCTGAGTAATTCCTCAATCGGCTATACACGAGTAGGAATAGTGCCTTTCTCATCATCATGCTAGATAGGGCTTCGACTATTTTCCCGGTTCGGAAGGTATATATCCATTTTCCCGCTACTCCCCCTTATCGCCTCAACATATCATTTGCGAGCTATGTATTGGTCACCTTTACTTGTCCTACTTTGGTTCCAATAGGGAACTTAAGCTTCATATGATAAGTAGAGACAACTGCCTGGAAAGTGTTTAAAGTATATCGCCCTAGAATCATATTGAATGCTTACGACATATCTACTACTAGTAAATGGATTATCCTCTTCTAGTGGGCTCTGTTCCCAAGAAAAGGGGAAGGGAGACTTGTCCTAGTGGGCGCACTACCCCACCTGCGAAGCAATATATAGCAAGGTGTCCACCAACTCTAACAGAATGTCACCTAGCTCCATCTACTAGTATACTCCATAAAAAAGGACGTCTACAAAACTGCCTAAGTGCAAAAGAATGCGTTGAACAATATAATTAGCTACTGTAGCAAAAATAACAAGTGCATTGTTCTGAGGTATGCATACTCCCTGTGCGTCAGTAGGACCAAATTAGATCATAGGATCTCCTACTGACACCTTGTCGTCTATTTCGACGATGGTTCCAGTCTAGATCATCCTGAATCTCCATCCATGGGTCATCCTGCTATCATATGGATTACACCATTAGCGAGGATGTTCTCCGGGCTCATTTCTTTAGCCGGAACTTCTTTCTCTTGGCATTCCCTTTTGAGGGGGTCCTTTGCTATTGCTTGCCGCTGCGGAGTTGTGGTGGTAAGAGCGTTCCTCGTTCTGCTTGCACCTTTTTTCTTTATCCACGTAATCTTTCATGTAGCCAGCTTGGATGAGCCTTTCTATCTCCTGCATCAGTTGGCGACAACGATTGGTGCCATGTCCATACTCGCTATGATACCTACAAAAATATCTAAATTTTGGGAGTTGTGGGCCTTCTTATGAGCCTTTACGCCACTACAAGGCAAGAAGTGTTCATTTTTTTAATCAAAGGGGTTGACATACCCTCGTGGCTCTAGTCTAGTTCTGTGAGTAGAGGGCAGTTCAATCTCTTTTCTCTTATCCCAGTCGTTCTTTTTCACCAGCCAGGCATCCTCCAGGTTCATATATTTTTCAGCTCGAGCTAATACATTAAAAAAGTTGATAGTTGGTTCATAGCTGAGGATTCGAGTAGGGGACCTCTGTGAAATCCCTATTTAAATGCACCGACAAGCACCTCCTAGTGGGCTATTGAGACCTCCAAAATGACAGTGTTGAAGAGCTAGATGTAAGTCCTCAGAGTTTCCTTCTCCTTTTGCTTGATTCTGAAAAGGCTTATAGCTGATTTTCAGTACTTTTTGCTACTAGCAAATTGGTGTTGGAAGAGGGAGCTAAATTTTTCCAAAGATCAAACCATTTCGAAGTTGGTCGAACCATTACTGGGAAGAATTTGTTAGCATAGTAAGAAAAACATGACATTTAATGTCATTAGTATACATGTGTAGTAGGGCTACATTTTAAAACTTATGGATATGGTCAGCTAGATCAATAGTACAATCATAAGTAGGGCGGTGCAAAGGTGCTTAGAAATGAGCAGGGAGTTCCTCCACCATGATGCGCTCGCTGAACGGGATGTAGCGCTTACCAGGCATGGTTTCTTTTGTCACTTGCTGGCGAAGTTCCACCATCTTTTTCTTCAGTGACCGCTAAATTCCAGGGGATTAATGGACAGTCACTTCCTTGCCTACAAAGTCAGTCGGGGTGGACCGATCCTGCTAGAGCCCAACAGGAATCTATTCATCAGTATCTTGACTTCCTGGTGTTGCACCTCTTTCCAATTGAGGAAAGGGTCCTACTCTGCTAGCTTGGGAACCGGGAAGGGTTGAGTTAATGGTCTCCATGTTGAACTGATGAAGTTTGTTCATAGGAGAGCGAGTTCATGGCTACAGGCCCAATTGTTTGGTCGAGAGCTGCAATGGAAGCATTGGCGGCTCTTGCAATAGGATCTAAAGCAAGAGCACTGACAGCTCCTATAGCATGATTAGGAGGTGGAACAGTAAGACCAGCAACAACGGGAAGGGAAGAATTACCCTCGTAGGATCTATTATCACCTCCATTGTCTCAATTCACAACGCCAATAATGTGTACCATATTTTTTGCCACTCCACAAGGTTGAAGGATCTTCAAGGAAAATCCTAAAGTCAATAGGGACTAACCCTGCAAAACAAACATTAGCACTCTGATGCTTAAGTCAGTAATGGTTTATAAGAAGAAATAAAAAGAAAACTTGAATCAAAGTGTGAATAATGGTTAGATATGATGATAAAGTAATATATTTCCGTATGGAGTGAAAAATGTAAACTTAGAATAGCTTAAAAACCGAGAAAATATAATGTGGATAAGTGAAAGTTTGAGAGTGAGAGTTGATATTACCAAATAACTGCACAAGGACTCTATTTTAGGCATGTCTAGAGCAGGATATGGATTTTGTTATAGAGCGTCATATGCCGTTTGGAAGCCCTTTGAATTGGCTATCATTCCGTAAAAACTACTTGTGATTTGGACTTTATTTGACTGATATATATGAGGTGGACTGAGTCTTGCTATGTCTTCTTGAAAATCCAAGAATTTATTACTTGTGGATTCCCATCTCATTTGCCATCTATTTGGAACCACCAGGAGATATTTTAGGGTGATGTGTGGGCAAGCTATACGATGTGTCCCTCCAGTTGTATGATGATGTGTCCGGCTAGAATGGGCCTATCTTTTGGGCCTACCAGTTCAATAAAGTAGGAGATAGACCTATGAGCCTTTCATCCTTGCTAATAGGCCGACTGAGCTCGATTCTAATTGGGTTGTCCTGCCTTGCTGGTGGTTAAGTCCAATAATTTTAGGGGGCATCTTTATGGATGCCCTGTTTGTATCTCGTTTAAAAAGACTTGATCCCATTAAGAGTTAAACTCTTATTATACTCGTAATATCAGCACCTTCTAGAATTACAAAGAATAGACTCAATATACAAAGTATCAATCTATATAAAGGTGTTCCGACATATGCTACTGCTTGTTAGTACCGTATAACCTTGTTTGTGGGATGTTCACTTAGAAATGGGTTGCTATCGTAAATATGTCAGTTATGGGTTTTCAATCCCATTGCCAATCTGGATTTTTGTACTAATGATAGATCTAACCCTTTCATCAAAGGATCAGCCACATTGTTCTTTGATTTCACAAAATCAATACGTATAACTCTGTTCAATGCTAATTTCCTTATAAACTTAAGTATAGCTTGCATGTGTCTTTTGGTCATTTAGTTGTCTTTACGACTCTGAGCCTTTGCAACTGTGGGTTGACTATTAAAATGTATGATAATAGATGGAAGAGGCTGACCTACAATGGAAAGTTGTATTAAAACCCATACAACCGCCTCGGTTCTAGTCATATCCAATGCACATAACTCGGCTTTAAACATAAACATAACTAGTCAATTATTTCCTTCTCTAGAATTTTCATTTATTATGATAAAAAAAGGCCCAACTAATTTTATTTAAATCCAATTTAATTAAGATCCCCTAATTAAGCCCATTATATATTTAATTCAATTACGTACATGAGTCCAATAAGTCTTTATTGATTAATAAGTCGAACTTATTAAATAGTAAGGGAAAGCCCAACATAAATCAATCCTATGAATTTATCCTTGGGCTCCTCCATCCATTTGATTTCTCTCATTTATAAATAATCCAATTACTTATGGAATTAATTCCCAATTAATTCATCATCCATTCTCGGTGGTTTGTATGTGACTCTTTAGGTTCACCTCTCAGCTAGACTTGGGCTAGTGTCAAATACTATTCTTAATTAAATCTAATTTATGGGCGGCCGTCTAACAACGGTCCATGGCACTAGAGACTAAGTGAATATCCATGTGAACTTTTAGGCTCTCGACTCCATACGGGTACGGTCCTTCCGTCTACTATTTTCCAGCCTTAGTTAAGGCATGGAATTTGTTGTCAGCTCCCATCAAATGAATATGACTCTTGATGCAAGTCTCCAAAGGACACTCGATGCCCATTCTCGATGTCCTCGATTTGGAACATTTCAGACCCAACCCTTGCAGTTGATTTCATAACCGTCATCTAATGCGCAGTCCAACTACTGCACGATTGTCAAAGTGATCTATGGGCTTTATTGTGATGTCCAAAAGAAATGAAAACATATACAATGAGCACAACAAAGAAACTTCCATCTAGCGAATACTCATTTTATTCACTAAATAATATTACATGAAATCGAGTTATTGTCAGAATAGATTACAAGTATGCCAATCTAATTAGCTTTCAGGTCACCTATTATAACATTAACCTTACAGTAAAATTTATCATTTTCATTAATAATGAAGATAAACAACATAATAGTTTTATCAAACTTTTCATCCCATTGTTTAGGTGCTTATCTTAATCCATGGGTGACTTAACAAGTTCACAAACTTTATGTTCGTTAGAATGAGCTACAAATCCCTTGGGCTAATAAGTCTTGATCCATGTTTATTTTCCTCGAGTTCACCATATAGTAAAGGTTGTTTTCACATCCATTTGGTGAATCAAAAGATTATACACTAAAGGAAGTGCTATAAGAAATTGGATAGTAGTCAATCGAGCTATTGGAGAATAGGAACCCATTTTCTATTCAACCAATCACTGCGATCACAGGTTTATAAGGCGTGTACGCGTCTTCAAGAGCATAGGAGATACCACTGTCCTTACTACATATTTTGACTGCACTGGACAAGGCTTATAATGATCATGTCAGTGACACAGTCACCTCTCTTCAGATCCAAGATACATTCATCGTATAGATGTGACTGCCGTGGTCCCTTAAGTCTGAGGACTATTCTCGTACTATTTGAGTCGGGGATTCTAGTCATATCTATCAAGCCTCCAAAGTTTTCATATGACTACCCCCATGAGTCAATTCAGCTGATTTGACACCTAGTCAATCAACCGACTAAGATCACATAGCGTCCAACGTCTGTCGTCGATGGAAAATGACACTAAATAAATGAATATGATGCTTAGTGCAAATCTTCAAAGGATACTCAATGCTCAATTCTAGGTCCTCAATTTCGAACGTTTCAGATCCAACCCCTTAGTAGTAGATTTCATAACCGTCATCCAATTTGCAGGCCAACTACATGGGTTGTCTAAATGATCTATGAGTTTGTTGTGATGTTAACATTCTTTAACATAATAATGAGCACACCAAAGATGAAGTCAATAATGAACACTCATTTTTATTCTTTAAATAAGATTATATTATATTGAGTTTGTCAAATAGATTAAGGCCAATTTAATTGGCTTTTTGATCACCTATTCTAACAATCTCCCACTTGGCCTAAAGTCAATCATCCATCGACCTCAAGCCCATCTTATCAAGATGTTAACTATGAGCATTTTCGACACTAGCTTAGTTAGTAGATCTGTTCTGTTTTCTGCTGAGCTAACTCGGTCCATCCAAATGTCACCTCTGCTCACCATCTCTCTAAGCAGATGGTAGCATCTACGATTGTGCTTAGAACAGTGATGATATCTCAATTCCTTTACTTTTACTATAACTCCATTGTTATCGCAAAAGATAGCTACTGGCCCAGCAATACTAAGTGCTACACCCAACTTTTAGATGTAGTTTTTCTTCCAATCTGCTTCCTTAGCTGCTCTGTAGTCAGCCTCTATGCTGGAATCCCATTGCGGTAGCCTGCTTGGAACTTTTCAAAGTAACCACACCACCATATGGTTTGAATACAAAACCTAATTGAAACTTGATATCATCATTATCCGACTGGAAGCTAGCGTCACTATAGGCTTCCATTATCAATTCTCTGCCACCGTAGATCAAGAATATATCCTTAGTCCTTTTCAGGTACTTAAGTATGGTCTTGACTGTACTCCAATGTGCCTCCCATCACATGCCTGATATCTACTCGTTACGATCAAAGTGAATGCGAAGTCAAGCCTAGTGTACTGGGTAGCATACTTAATGTTGCCTACAGTTGAAGCATAGGGGATGTCCTACATATGTTTATGTTCCTCATTAGTCTCGGGAGACTACTTCTTCGATAACTTAATTCCTTGCGTCATCAGAATGAATCATCATTTCGAGTTTTCATCTTGAATCTCTTCAAGACTTTCTCTATGTATGAGGATTGGGTTAATCCTAACTTGCTTCTAGATCTATCTGTATACATCTTGAAGCTAAGGATGTAGGAAACCTCACCTATAGCCTTTGGGAAAATTGAGTAGACAACCAAGCTTTAATGTCTCCTAACATCTTGGCATAATTTTCAATGAGCAAGATGTTGTCCACATAAAGTACAAGGTACACAACTGATCTCCCACTAATATTCTTGTATATAAAGTGTCAAATTCGTTCCTGATGAAATCATAGCCTCATATAACTTCATCAAAACGCATGTTCTAGCTTCAGGTAGATTTTATGAGGTGATAGATGGATCTTTAGAGATGACAAGTGTTCTGTTCTTCTCCATTAAAAGTGAAACCTTCTGGTCAATCAATATATATCTCTTCCTCAATGAAACCATTAAGGAAGGTCGTTTTCACATCCATTTGCTATATTTCATAGTCATACCGTGCCGCTATGGCAAGTAGTATCCAGATGAACTTGGCCATGGCTACTGGCGAGTAGGTATTCTCAAGATCTATCCCAAGTTATTGGGTATATCCTTTTGCTACGTGTATGGACTGGAAGGTGGTAACCTCCCCCTCTCCTCCATGCTTACGTTTGTAGACCCATTTGTTGGAATGTTGTAACCAAAAGCTAATTAATTGGTTGTTTGCCATTCGCCACTCTTTATCAAATAATATGAAATTGATGAATACGGTAAAAATTGATCAAGCTGGCAATGTGTTTCGTTGTGCTTACTACTGATATTGAATGGAGTTTCATTGCCACAAAAAAATGCCCAAAGAAGAAAGGTGAAACCTGTAGAGTTGGACCCTACATATGTTTGGTAGCTATAAAAATCAACTCCTGAGGGTCAGTTTGAAAAGTTTCAAAGACCTTGAGATAGGACATCGAAGGTCCTCTGGAGACATGCACTAAGTACTGTAGCCGTGTTTCATCAATGGGAGACATAGGTCATCTGTGTAGTTTTAGTGGATTAGTTGGTGAGGTAGTTGACTGAATGAACTGACTCGTGGGAATCGTCACATGGAAGCCTCTTAACGATTTGTCGGTATGACAGACAAGGATTCTCAGTTCCGATAGTACGAGATTAGTCCTCAGACATGAGGAATCATGGCAGACCTATGCATATGAAAACTAAATCTTGGATCTGGCTAGCGGTAATTAGGGCACAAGATATAGTCATCATAAACATTGTCCACTGCAGTCAGAGTATGTAACAAGGATGGTGGATTCCAAACTAGGATCTGTCCTCTATCAGTATATGACATCGAGATCTCCTATGTGCTCTGAGATGGTTTAGGCTCTTCAAGTCTATGCCATAGAGATTGATCGAGTGTGAAGGAATTTCCTACGACGATCAGTAGAGTAAGCGCATCTTGAGTTTCAATTATAATTCCTAGTAAAGGATGGGAACCAACGCTCAATTTCATGCCCTAGACTAAGTTCGGGAGACCTTTGACAGTAGGACCATACTCATATGACCTCGGAGCCCAAATGTTGACACCGACATTCACCTAGTCTCTAGTACCATGAACTGTTACTAGACAACCACCCATGGTAATAGGCAATTCTGGTTATGGGATAATAAAAAACAATTAACTAAATTAGATTTAATTAATTATGTTGGTCACAAATGCCTAAGTCTAGTTGAGGGTAAACCTAAAAAGTCACATACAAGCCATTGTAGACATGACGGAATTAATTCTGGAAGAAATAAATTAAGTTAATTGGATTATTTAAATGCATGGAGAAAATAAATGGCTAGGTCAATTATTTGGGATAATATATTGGATGGATAGCCAAAGAATTTGTTGATTGTGTGAATTACATTTTGGGCTTAGCTGTTTTCCGGTATGGATTCGATTCATTAATTAATTAGTAGATGGGCTCATTTAATTGATGGATTGGGTTCAATTAATGTAGATGATCTTAAATTAATAAGTTCGACTAGTTAATTGTTTGGGTCTTGATTAATAAATTTTATTTATTAATTGAGTATATTTGGGCCTATGTATATTTAATTAGATTAAGTATTCACATGAATTTTTTATTGGATATCTTATTTGATTGGATTAAATAATTAGACCAATAGATTGTTATTGGGCTTGATTTAATTTATTAAATAAATTAAAATAAGTCTGGTCCAAATATTAGATTTGTGAAAGTATAAAAAGACTAGGTCTTTTAAGCATACTGTAACACAATATCAAAAGAGGGCCCTTTCACTCCCCATGTGCAACATAGGCCCATGAAATTGTCTCCCTCTTTTCCATGATTTTGAGTTATCCTTAAATTAAATTCATGTTGAGAACGAGAAGAAATCATTTTAGTAATCAATAGTGCAAAATGATTTCTGTTTCTTCCACCGGATCTAAACCTTTCTATCAAGAGGGTTAGATCTATCTTTTCATGGTGTGGTGTGGAATATCTTTAGAGGGGTTCTATACTTGAATCCACTAACTGATCAAATGAAGGAGAGGAGCCAACGCTTGTAGCCGACCAAAGAAAACTACGACGATGAGGTTCTTGTTTAGATTTCTGCCTCTTACTTTTTCTTAGTGATTTATGGCATTTATTGTTTTATTTTACATCAAATGCCCGGTTATAGATCAAGGGTGCACCCCTTGATCTGGATATTTATATGATTAATCATTTTTTATTCAATTTTTTGCACTTTCGCTGCGTTTCTCGAGCCGATCTGCTCCCTACAAGTGGTATTAGAACCAAGTTCAGTGACTACGCCTAGAATCTAGTGTGTATTACATGATTCAGCATGTTTACATATTTCTAATCGGCTCTATAAGATGATATTTTTTTGTTTAATTGCACATCTAGATTTAGAGTTTTTGTGTTTCAATTTTGCATTTAATTTTGGGCATTAGAAATTTTTTAAATTTAATTTTTCCTTGTTGCTTTAGAAATTTAAGAGAAAAAAATCGAAAAAAAGTTTCAGAAAGTCAAAAAATGTAGCAGGCTGTTGCTGCCTACCAGCCGGCTAGAGGGCATCCAGGCGAGAGCCTTGAACATGGCGTGCCCAGCACACGCGCTCGGCTCGGCCACGGGCTTGCCCATGCGTGGCTGTCAGCCGTCTGGGCCAATTTTTTCTTTTTTCCAAAACTTTTAATTTTTTTTAGATTTGGTATTGTTCAAAATTATATTACTAAAATTAATTTAAATGGATTTTCGAACAAGAATTAATTTTTGCATGCGTTACACTTATGTCCATAATTAAGTTGCATTAGTTTACACATAAATTTCTGGGATTGGATATGTAATTATTTTATGATACTAGATATCATTATTATAATGCATGGTTTGCGTTATATACTTGGTGCATATTTATTTTGGGAATAAATGTGCTATTTTATTAATTGGATTAACATGGATGATCACGAAGCCCATTGGACCTTCTAGATTGTTTATTTTCTATTGAGTTGGGGCTTGCGTGCCTCTTATTTTCTCATCTCATCGTTTTTTCAGCCTATTTTTGTTAAGACTTGCTTTCTCCCTATTAATTTCCTTTTCCCAACTCCTGGTTGGGATTTAGTTTCAGTTGTAATGAGCGTAATAGGTTAGAGAGAGGTTTTATTTTTATTTTTGCAATAATTTTAAAGAGCAATCCTAAACAATGGAGGCTCATGGAGGAGGCCCATGAAGATCTATAGAGAAGAGCCTGAAGGACGAGCCCACGAGGGAGATGAAGAAATAAAGAGAGATTACAGGGCCCAATATATATTAATGGGTTAAATATCTTGTAATAGCATAGACCTACCCTTAGACTGCATAGATCCACTACAAGCTCAGTAGGTCGCATAGGTGTTTGGGCTTGTGAACACCCAACAGGGCCATGCTAAGCTTTTATTTCGCATGCAATTCATTTTATTTAATACTTTTAATATATTGAATATATTTATCGTGCAAAATATTAATTGTGATGAGGTCTTGGTCGAATTATAAATAACTCTCACTTAGTTGGACCAAACTAAAAGTTAGATCCTAAAAGTAGAAATAAACAAAGCTTGTTATTTCGTCCATCCCATCCACAGTAATGTAGTGATGAAGATAATTTCACCCACACGTGGTCTCACGAGTGATGGCATGTTTGGACTTAAATGAAGCTGCACAATTATTGTGAACGAAGTGAATACGCACTTATTTTCCTATCTCACGAGTTGTGGGGAGCGCTAGTTTGCGCTATGATTCGATTGATGGGTTGAGTGTAACGCTAAGTAATGTAATTTCCATGCTTCCATTCATAGTAATGTAATGAGGAAGCTGATTTCACCCATACGTGGTCTTACGAGTTGTCGCACGTTTGGACTGAAATGAAACTGAACTATTATTATGAACAAAGAGACTACGCTTCTATTTCCTTGTCTTAGGAGTCACGTGGCCGAGGGGTTGCGCTATGATTCATTTGATGGGTCGAGTCTAATGTTAAGTAATGTGATTCGCTTGGAATCCTCGAAATCACGCGGAAACGAAAAGGTAAAATATCTTGAGAATCTCGTAGGTCAAGAATGATATTGGATACCTCCCACAAGGCTACTTCCATGTAAATTGTAAAAGTGGGGCATGGAGAATTTCACTTGTGGACCTCAGTGGCATGAGAAAAATCGAAAAGTATGTAGTGTCGTACTCAACCCGATGAGTAACGAGATCCAAAAATAATATGAGAATTATGAAGATGTTTGGTCGATAATGCACCGCATGAAAAAACTTTATGCGGTATCGGACCGACGTATTAGATATGTCGTGACAAGGGCATTCTTTGGCCGAGAATGATTGAGGGATTGTTTGTACGAGAGTATGGAGTGATGATGCTATCCCTAGTGGAGAAGCCCAAAGACCTCCAGTTTGATTTTAAGAAAGAAGAAACATACATCGACGCGATCCTCCAATCACTACCTCCCTCCTTTGATCAATTTATTATCAACTATAACATGAATAGGCTTGAGAAAAGCCTTCTTAAGTTGATTAATATGTTGGTCCAGTACGAGGCAACGATTGAAAAATCTGCGCCATCGGTACTAGTGGGAGAGGTGACCTCTAAAGCAAAGGACAAAGTTCCCGAATGCAAGAAGAGGAAGAAGGATGAAACGTCTTCTACTGTTTCTAGAACTTCGAGTGATCCTGTTACATTGCTAGGCGGGGGTAAAGGAAAGATGAAGAGGATTCGTCCGTCAAGGATTACACATGATGTTTGCATTTATTGCCGAGAGAAGGGCCATTGGA
>NC_026152.1:5473931-5553607 GCF_000512975.1 Sesamum indicum
TGAAAGTAAAATCTTAAACTGAGTACTAACACAATCACCATTCTACTCTTGGTATTCGATACCAATAAGTTATAATCTATGAATAGTTTTCAGGTGGTGATCAGGAGTAGAAAAGGCGAATCAAGAAGGTCCTAAAGCTTAGCGATAGTGAGGTTGTTGTTACAAAAGAATAGGAACTTAGTTAGGCTTAGTGGTGATCATGTTAAGATAGTGTATGTAACCTAGCATGATCGAGTTATTGTTTTCATTATCGTTGGACAATTTGGGTCAATTAAAGCTATTTATTTGACATTGAATGAAATTCATGTCTGCTAGGTGAAACGTAAATGCTATCTCATAATGAGATTATGAACACTGAAATAAAGAATAAAATGATAATCAAGAACGACTCTTACAATCCAAGTAGGTCAATCTCTTCTAGTTGAGGATGAGAAAGATCGATGGATTTAAAGTGTACTAGAAATAGGCGATTTGGATCCATTAGCTTTCAGAACCTTTCCTGAGAAAGAGAAACACCACAAAAGCTCTTTTATGGGACAAAATGAGCATACCAGTTGCACATTGGATTGGATCTAGTATGATATCTGTAGGTCATCTAAATACACAACACAGAAATCTAAATTTGTTTAATGTGGTTCAAAGAATTAGACTCGGAGTGGTGAATCAAACTAATTTCCTTTCAATTGGATCGAGAAGGTGTGTATTTAGTGGGAGTTCTTCGAATATAAAAAATGAGAACATGATTCTCACTCAGTCAAGTTCTTCCTAAAAGGACCATAGTTGATCAATCTCTGATAAGGAAGAAATCAAACTAAGTTGAACTTCGTTTGATCGGTGTTTCAATGAAACTAATTAGCTCTTATTATATGATGAAACTCTCTTCGTACAAAATACTTGAGTTAATAGGATGACCCTATATAGGTCAAGGAAAAGTGAGAGTAGGTTTTTGTACTACTTAAAACATCATTCGTAATCAAATATTGTCTCTAACTGACCATATTCCAGTCCTTGTTTGTCCAACAAATTAGATTTTAATCCAAAAGGACATTATTAGAAGCGATGTGGGACATCGTACGAAATTAATGGCTTGGAGCCTAAAGATTCACTAAAAAGTTCAAACTAGGTTTGAGACTTAACAAAACTGGAATATTCGATTTATCAAAAGTATCACATTGGGTATAATTTGATAAGATGAGCCCAAGGTCAATGGGAGTTGGGTTGAGTTCCAAATGTGTATAGTGTACAAAACGTCCTACACATTTAGAATGAGCTTAAGATGTTAGGGAAGCACTAAGACACTAATATAATTATTCACAAAATTGTCCATAACATAATTAAATTCCTATAAGGGATGAGCTATTCAGGAATCAATCACGGAAGACCTATGAGAAAGCTCAAGCTGTTCAAGACTCAGTCATGGTTGACTGATAAGAAAACTTAAATTGTTCAAGACTAAATTGCGTCTAACTGATGAGAAAGCTCTAATGTCTAGGACATCCCTTACGTCTTTGTTGTAGACATCATGATCGTTGGTTTCGTGTGTTGGACCTGATGTTCTGTGTGCTTTGGGCATGACACAATGTATATAGAGGAATAGACTGATGTGGCAATAGACATTTGTTAAGAGCAGTCTTTAATACATGAATAAGGATTAAAGAAGCGTTTCTAACACACGATTTGTGGAGAGTTGATTCTGGAAGGCTAAGCGATACTAGCTTCCAGATTCATGTGATTAATAGATAAGTCCTCAAGGTATAGACACATTAAGACTTGACGCCATGCATGGTAGCTTGAAAGGATTTCAAGCAGACGTCCCATCTTAAAGGTTGAATGTGAGACAAAATTAAAACGCCAGTCTTTGAAAGTGATTCAGATTGAAAAACTGCATCCGTTGAATGCATGTGGTGCTTAGCATAGCCAAATCGGTTGCAGCTTTGGAGGCAAACGACAAAGCTAGGACGAAATCCTTTAGGCCTGAGATTTCATCACAAGATCCAAGAAAATTCTTAGATAACAACCATCAGCAGGCAGCGATGGTGAAGGAAACACACGGTTGGACCGTATAGCTCCAGTAGAAAATAAAGTAGACCCACGAAACCAAACTAGTATCGCAGATTGCTCATGCTCAGGGTTCTGAGTGATATGGGTAATTGGCTTAATGGTGAAGTTGGAGATTGTTGGAACGAGTGATCAAAAGCCACTTGGAATGGCTGTTTGCAATTCACCATTCTATATCAAATCATATGAAATTGATGAATACGGTAAGATTTCATCAAGTTGGCAGTGTGTTTTGCTGTGCTTACCACTAATATTGAAAGGGGCTTCAATGCCACAATGAAATGCCCACATACCGAAAGGTGAAACCCATGGAGTTCATTTACGCATAGGTTTGGAAGCTATGAAATCAACTCCTAAGGGTCGGTCTGAAATGTTCCAAGTCGGGACCTCGAGACAGGACATCGAGGGTCCTATAAAGATTTGCACTAAGTACTGCAGCCGTGTTTCATAGACAGGAGACATAAGTTGTCTATGCGGATTAGTTGTCAAGGTAGTCGACTGACTGAATTAACTTGCGCGAATCATCATATGGAAGCCTCTTAAAGCTTGGTGGATATAACTGGGATTCCCAGTTTCGATAGTATGAGGTTAGTCCTCAGATTATAGAAATCACGGCACTCTCTTGTATATGAAGACTGTATTTTGGATCTGGCAAGTGGTGACTATAGCGCAAGACATGGTCACATAAGCTTTGTCTAGTGCAGTCAGAATATGTAGCAAGGATGGTGGATTCCAAGATAGAATTTGTCCCCTATCAAAATATGACAGCCAGATCTCCTACGCGCTCTGAGATGGTTTACACTTTTAAAGTCTATGGTCACAACGATTGATCGAGTAGGAAGGGATTTCCTATGATTATCTGTAGAGTAAATGCCTTTCGAGTTTCAAGCATTGTTGCCTAATCAAGGATGGGAGCGCACACCCAATTTCATGCCCTAGACTAAGGTTGGGAGATAGTTGACAGTAGGGTCGTACTCATATGGACTCGGAGCCTAAATGTTCACGCCAACATTCATCTAACCTCTAGTACCATGGACCATTGCTAGACGGCTATCCATGGTAACAGGAATTTCTGATTATGGGATAATTTAAATAATTAATTAACTTTAATTTAATGAATTGTGTTGGTCACACATGCTTAAGTCTAGTTGAGGGTGAATCTAAAGGGTCACACATAAATCATTGTTGAGATGATAGAATTAATTTGAAATTAATTCTAGAAGAAACAAATTAATTTAATTGGATTAAATTAATACATAGAGAAAATAAATTATTAGATCATATTTTGGATAATCTATTGGATGCATAGCCCAAGAATTTAATTGATTGGATTAATTAAATTTTGGACTTAGCTATTTTTAGATATGCTTGAGTTAATTAATTTATGGATTTGATTCATTAATTAATTAGTAGATGAGTTTGTTTAATTAAGGATTGGGTTCATTAATTAATGGAGATGAGCTTAAAGTAATTAGTTGGACTAATTAATTGTTTGGGCTTGATTAATAAATTAAATTTATTAATTGAGTATATTTGGGCCTGTGTATATTTAATTGGATTAAATATCCACACGAATTTTTTATTAGGTATTTTATTTAATTGGATTAAATAATTAAACCAATAGATTATTATTGGGCTTGATTTAGTTTTTTGGATAAATTAAAATAAGTCGGTTCAAATATTAGGTGTGTGGAAGTATAAGAAGACTAGGTCTTTTAAGCATACTGTAACACCATATCACAATAGAGCCCTTTCTCTCCTCATGTGCAGCACAGACCAAGAAATTCTTTCTCTTTTTCATGATTTTGAGTTCTTCTTGAATTAGATTAAAGTTGAGAATGAGAAAAAATCATTTACACTAATCGATTGTGTGAAATGACTTCGGTTTCTTCCACCGGATGTAATCCTTTTTAGTAAGAGGGTTAGATCAATCTTCCCAAGGTGTGGCGTGGACTATCTTTAGAGGGGTTATACACTTGAACCCTCTATGTGAATGGATCAAGAGAAGGGATGAGTCAACGCTTGTAGCCGACCAAAGAAAACTACGAGGGTGAGGTTCTTGTCTAGATTTCCGTCTCTTATTTTTATTTTGTGATTTTATAGCCTTTATTGTTTTATTTTACACTAGACGCCTGGGAATAAATCAAGGGTGCACCCTTTGATCGGGATATTATATGATTAATCATTTATTTTTTTATTTTTTGCGCTTCTTTCGCGCTTCTTGGGCTGATCTGTTCCCTACATCATTTACATCCAGCAGGCTTATAGCCTTTAGGTAAGTCTACGAGGGTCAAACCTGTGTGAACCCATTATGTCCATTTCAGATCACATGGCCTCAAGCCACTTATCCGAGCCGACGTCAAACATCGTGTCTTCGTATGTTCTTAGATCGTTGTCCAATTGACTAGTCAAGCTCAATAACCCATACCTATCAGGTGGTCAACATATCCTGGCCGACCTACGAAGGCCTAGAACACCATAAATGGGAACTACGGGTCTAGACAATGTTGCCATATCCTGTTGAGGTACCTCACTTGATTCCTCAAGGAGTACCCCTTCTTGTCGGGTACCTATAAGAAAGCTTTTTTTCAAGAATACTGTGTTTCTTAGGACAAATACCTTTTACTCGGATGGATCATAGTAGTATCTCGAAATTTATTTTGGATAACCACGAAACTTACATAAACTAAACATTGAGTCCAGTTTGTCTCCACTAGCCTCATGACATATGCGGATTATCCCACACTCTCAAGTACTTATAAGATGGGGGTTTGGCATGCCATATCTCATATGGGGTCTGCGGTACTGTCTTGAATGGTGCCATATTAAGCAATCTGGCTGTTGTCTCAAGAGCATATCTCCAAAAGGATAGGGGCAACTCGGTAAAACTTATCATAGATCGGACCATGTCCAATAGGGTCCAGTTCCTCCTCTTAGACACACCATTCAATTGCGGTGTTCTAGGAGGATCCATTGAGAGAGAATTCCATTCTCTTTTAAGTAATAAATGAATTCACCACTTGCATATTCCCCACCTTGGTCCAACCGAAGGCTTTTAATTCTACGATTTCAAGTCTGAACTTCTTTAACCTTCCAAATGGCTCACACTTGTACCTCATAGGGTAAACAAAACCATACCGTGAGTGATCATCAATAAAGGTTATGAAGTATGAGTATCTACCTCTAGTCAGAGTATTTAGTGGTCCATAGACATCTCTACGGATCAAATTCAAATACCTCTAGAAGCGTGCTTTATCTAACATATTGGTCATTTTTCTTTTTAGATAGGATTCGAAGTTGGTAGGTTATCCACATCGTCTACCTAAAGAGTTTTTGGGTCACCAACTTTCCCATCCTATCTTGAGAGATATGGTCTAGCCTCGCATGTCAAATCTATACGTGATTATCATTATCCAATTTTCGTTTGTGTTGTCATAATCAAATTCGACTGTTGGAGAATGTAAACATCATTTATTAATGTACCAAGCAGAAGAGAGATACCATCTTTCATCAAATAAAAATTGCTTTTATTGTACCACGCAATAAAAATTGCTTTCAATGACCAAGCAGAAGAGAGATACAATCTTTCATCAAATAAAAATTCCTTTTATTGATCTAAAATAAGAATGAAAATAATATTCTTAATCATGCTAGTGAAATAGTAACAGTCTTTTAATTCGGTCCAAACATGATCACTAATGATTAAGTTAACAGATCTTACAGCTTCTGCAACAATGGCCTTGTCATCGCCTAGCATTAAAATCATCTCGTCCTTAGTCTTCTGCTTCTTTCTAGCGCATGCAGGTTATTTTAGATGTGAGCTCAACAGTCGGAATTCAATACCCATGAAGCAGAATTAGAAATCATATTCCCTTCAATCTTATACATACCATGCTCGGAGAAGAGCTGTCGGCACTCCCTCTTCTGATGCCCTTTGTAATGCAAGCAAACATCATTTGCCTTCAACTGCTGCTAACCTTCCCTTTCCCTTTGCCCATTTTTGTTACGGCAGAAGGGGCACTTGGAGTGCTAACAGTGGGTGTGATAGCCTTCCAATTTTCCTTCTTCCTCTTTCAATGTTCGCCCCTCTTGCCTTTCACTTTGGATGTTAAAGCCTCTCTGACCAATACTATCAACGCGAACTTATAGGTCGTTGCCAATATTGAAATAATATATTAATTAACTTATGAATCAACTTCTAAAGCCCATTCATGTTGCAGCTAATAATAAATAGGTCATAGGATGGAGGAAGTGACTGGAGGATCATGTCAATGTACTTGTCATTATCAAGCCCAACTTTGAGATCCTCTAACTTGTCAACATGGGACAGCATGTTGACCCCATGACATTGTATAGAGGACCCTCAGCCAACTTAGTCCGGAAGATTGCTTTTGTGGGGGCATATCTAATATGTCTGTCTCAAATCACATAAACCTATTTCATGCCGAGCATAATCTAGGAGACATCGTCCACCCAATCATATTACTTCTGGATATCATTAGTCCTTGAAACCAATATGATACTTTTGACCTTTTGATTATCCTCACGTCATTTTCCAAATGTAACACGTTACTCAGGTGAGGATGTCCCCAGCAAGGCTGCCCAAAGCAGCTTATCCAAGACATAGCCCTGGTTCTCAAAATCGAGGACAATCCTCAGATTCTATAGCCAGTCGCTATAGTCCGTGCCATTGAATTTATTAGTCTCCATGATCATAGTTAAAAAGGTTCTTAGAGATATCTACATAAATAAAATGTAACAGAAATTAACAAATGATTGTAATATTATTATTAAAGTTGAAGACATGGTCTTTAGTTTTTAACCTTCCCACTATTTATACAAAAGTCCACCACTCTCAAGTGGGATTTTGGAAAATGATTACCTAGCGCGCTTGGATCCATAAGCTCAATTTTCCATGTCCCGCTTTATGATTCACATGAAAAAACCTTGTGGGTTTAATATCATTCTCATCCAATGAGATTCTCAAGATATTTTACCTCACCTCTTCACATGATTCCAAGGACTCTAAGTGAATCATGCTACTCAGTATTAGGCGCAACCCATCAACCAAATTAGACCTCAATTGTCAGCCCCCACGACTCATGAGATAGAAAAATAGTGAGCATGGTTCTTTATTCACAGCAATGGTGCAACTTTCCTCTTTACCAAATGTGTCACAACTTGTGAGACTACATTTAGGTAGTGGTAGCTTCCACACCACATTATTGTGGATGGAAGACTTGGACAGATAAAAAAATCTTTTATCTAAGTCCATTATGGGCCTAATATTAATCTGGTCATATCCGAGTATAGACCGAGACCTCATCATGTTATTATTCTGCATGCATAAATATCAAATATATAAAGCATTTAAATAAATACTTCGCATGCAAAGAAACCTACCATGCACCTATAGATGATCAGAAACCCAACCTAAGCGAACCACTGAGCCTGCTGAGGGTCTATAATCTATCTAGGGTAGTCCTACACTATTACAAAACTTATCCATTTTGAATACGTCTTTCAATCTCGTTCTTCAGATGCCAACAATACTCAGTGGTATGACTGTAATCATTGTGAAAACGGCAGACTTTATCATACTTAGGGCGTCAGGACCATCCTTCTATAATTTGGGATGTTCTAATAGACCTTTTTCTTCTACTTCCACGAGAGCCTGAGTAATAGGTACAGTCAACAGGTATATACTGCATTCACTCTCTGGAAAGGTGGCTTCTTATACCGAAAAATAGTCTGAGGCTTGATAGAGGGGGCCTCCTCCTGTATTTCATTTTTTTTTCTCCATGAATTTCCTTCTTAGCACCTTGCGTGTCCTCCATGTTAATATAATTTGCAGCGGGAGCTAGGAGGTTATTGAACTTGGAGACTAGTTTCTTGGCCAAGGACTTGAAGAAGTCCTTGTCCAAAAGCCCTTGAAAGAAAGCACCGGCCTTTACTTCTTGAGTGGCGGAGGGCACCTCTAATGCAGCAGCATTAAATATCTTTACGTACTCCTTCAAAGGTTCATTATCCTTTTTCGTACGGTTGGGGTGTGCCAATTTGTTGGGAGTTCATCCCTCATTACCGCTTCAGAGAAGGGCACACCCTATTGCTCCTCTGCAAGGGCCCCGACAATCTAGTACTAGATATCCTGGAGACCCTTCTGAAGGCATTCCAGATGCGCAAGCCACTGAGGGGGGACCTTCTTAGAGGCCATTGGGGGAGGTCCCTTTCTCTCGGCCACTGGGGGTACGGATATAGGGGCGCCTTCTTCAGTTTCTTCTGTAGGGGCGTCCACATCAAACAGAGTGTCTATACAGGTGGGGGCAAAAACTGCAACCTACTCCCAAATAGCCGTTGAAACTATCCACTGAATGGCTCCCATATTCGAGGTAGTATTATGCTATATGGGGGGGGGGTTAGCCACAAGACCTACAGATCCAAGGGATGGTGGTACTGGTACCAGAGGTAGGAGCAGACCCTCAACTGGTTGAGGTCAGGGACGTCCCTACAACGACTTGCAAAATAACACATTAGCACTCTGACGTTCAAGTTAATATTTGGTTTAAGAGATAATAATCATAAAAAGTAAATCGTAATTAAGAATTGAAGTATGGTATAATTTCGTACAAGAATCATGTTTAGAGTGCAAAGAGAATGCAAAATGAAAATTGACAGCCAGCCAGAATCTAGAGTTTGGAAGGTATCCCCGACCTGGGGATCAAATCTGTATTTATAGGAGGGTGTCCCCCCTTCGGTGGGATTTTGCTATTCTTGGGTGGAATGGATAAAAGTTATTGGGATTTGCCACAATCTTATCTTCTGTCATCTTGCTAATGCAAGTCAGTCTCCACATTTAGGGGATCCTTCACCGACGAGGACTCCTAATCCACAAGGGGTCCTCTTTATCCCAGGAGTCTTAGGCTTTTAGGGAACCTCCCTTGACACGTGTATTCCATGTTGGTTGGGAGGTACACTTGGCGGTCCAGGTGTATGCCGCTAGGGGGCATTTAAATATAGATTTTTGGCCCGTCACCACTTGTTGGGCCACATTCTTTGGCTAAATCCACGAATATATTGGGTAATCACCCCCCCCCCAATGAGCTGTTGAATTGTCTATGTGGGGCCCTGGGCCCTTTTGCTCTTCCTTGGGACAGAGTTCCCTAGGTTGTATGCATCAGTATTAATTATTACAGTAACATACAAAATTATATTTATATTTTTGGATTTTTATTCTTTTAATATATTTTTATATATTTGATTCTATTATGACATAATTATGATATCACTGTTAGAACATTGCTCATGTAGTGGTTGAACCAATAATTCTTGATCCAATCAATTTTTTTATTCAAGCAATAGTTTCAGGGATTAAATTAACGTATGATACAAGTCAGCCATATTACAGTATAAATAGTAGCTATTCACCCTAATAAGAAACTTATAACTAGAAAAAAGAGTCACTAAAACTAAATAATGAATTTAATAATTTGCTAACATGCTTAAAATAATAAATGTAGATATTAACAAGTCAAAAAAGACTTAGAAAACTTTGAAACCAATTAACAAAGAGTGTTAAACAATTAATGCATTAAAAATTTAAAAGTACGACAATAAAGATAAAAATTTCAAAGTCCCCAAAGTTTTAAGAACCTATTATTATGATTAACTATAAAAAATAAAAATAAAAATTGTATGTCATGTATTATTAAAATTAAAATAACACAATAATGATCCTATTGAGCCCGATGATGACGATGGGAGGGGTTTGTCCTAACCCAAGACTCACCCCACCAAATCCCCCACTCTGCCAAACCTAATAAACGATGGGGAGCCCACCACACTAGAGCCTGTCCAAGAAAGAAGTCTGTCACGCTAAGTTTAGCCCAAGAAGGAAGCACAATTTGAAGGTCTATTGCACCCTTCTAAGGCTAACCCAAGTAAAGAGAGATGCCCTCAAGAAGCTGGACTCCTCAGTCTAGGAGGACTTCTTGCAGAGCAAGAGTCTTCATAAAGAGGGAATCCTTCTTCATCCAAAGACATGTTGCTCGAGTCAAAAAAAGGATAAGGTCATACCTTATCCCTAGATTCCCGCCTTCTTTCTCGGACACGCAACCCTCCTTCGAGTTCCTGCAAAGAGGGATTCCTCCTCTATAAATGTTGATAACCCCCCTCAACAGACCCCCGTTCAACAATTTGGACAATCTCTTGCTACTTCTTTGCCACTTTCAAATTTGTGCTTTTGCTATCTTTTGATTACGAGATTTTTATTTCTACTTGAATTTCTCATTACAACTTATCTCTACATTTATTTATTTTTAAATCCAGGATTACTTAAGCATCAAAGTGCTAATATTTTGTTTTGCAGGTCTTTTTTCTCAAATTGTCCCACTCAATTAGCCTAAATCTAGCATCAAGATCCAAGGACTTTAAACCAATGCCAAAATTGCACGCATCAATTCGCACCGTCTATGGCTGCAAAGGTTAAGGGAGTACCTGCAAAGGTTTAACACTGTGGATTTGGAGGTGCTCTCCACCACAGAAGAGCTGAAGTCCACAGTGCCTTCTCACAATGGCTCCTGGACGGGGACTTTTTCAAGTCCTTGGCCAAAAATCCCGCTTTGAAGTTCGGTACCCTCCTAGCTCCCGCGACCAAGTATATTAACATGGAGAACACCCAAGCATGCCAAGAAGGAGAGTCGCGGGGAGAAGAGGAAAGAAGCTTGGGAGGAACCCCCCTTCAAGAAATAGTGCACTGATTTTAGAGACAAGAAGACACCCTTCCAAAGCATCAATGCAGCCCACACCCCTCTAACGGTGCCTATCAGCCAGGCCCTCATTGTAGTTGAAGAAAAACCCCAGCATCCCAAGTCTAAAAAATTTTGCCCTTTTCATAATCATTATGGCCATACCACCGAAGAGTGTCAACATCTAAAGAATAAGATCGAGAGGCTTATACAAAATAGATATCTACTAGAGTACGTCTGTTGGAAAAAAGCTCGAGGCATAGGACCATACATTAAATAAGAAGCCAACAAAGGAAAAGAAGTAAAGATTTTCCCTTCGGAATCTTCACGAAATGAAGAAAGCAAGAATACATTTGAAAGAACGGGTGAAAGCAGTGATCCTCCTCAAAAAGGAGTCCTACAAATGATTGTGGGATGACCAAATGGAAGCGACTCCATCATGCAAGAAAGACCCAAGTTAGAGAAACAGACGGAGTAACTATAAAGGAAATCTAGGATGTCGGGGCAATGGAGGATGCCCCCTTCATCCAGTTCGGCAGGATGGAACGTTCAGGTCCCAAGAGCCCTCACAGCAACGCTCTAGTCATCACTGCGTTATTAGCCAATTATGAAGTGGGACGCATCTTCATAGATTCGGAAAGTTCTGCTGATTTGGAGAAACCTATGACTAGATGCAGCTAATAGACATCCCTCTGGAAAAGGTAATACCTCCCTCTACGGGTTTGCAGGGGAAGTGGTCCATCCTAGGGGCATGGTGTCATTTCCTTTGACCTTAGCACTCGAAGAACATGCCTGTTAAAATTCCTAGTAGTGCACACCCCTTCTGCCTATAATGTCATTATAGGAAGGCCTACCCTCAATGCCTTCCAAGTCATGATCTGTACCTACCATATGAAGATCAAGTTTCCTATGCCCCCAAAGTGTAGAAGATGTGGAAGGAGACCCCCTTCAATCTCGCAAGTATTATGTGGAGGCCGTGCGCAAAGGATAAAAGAGAAACAGGGACGAAATTTTTAAGGAGGCATCCCCCAGAAAATGTGAAAAGAATGCCCCTGAGGATAAAGAAAATGAGAAGGCATCCCCCAAGGTCCGTCCAACTAAAGAATTAATAAACGTTGAGGTTGTACTTGGGGATCCAGAAAAGTTTACATGCATTGGTTCTCAATTAAAAGATGCAATACGTGAAGAAATAATTCAATACGTACGTCGCAATGTGGACATCTTTGCTGCGGACCCCTCAGGTTTAGAAGGGATCGACCCTAACATCAGAACCCATCACTCAATATCGATCCCAATATCAAGCCGATAAAACAGAAGAAGTGGCACTATGGGCCTGAAAAAGACAAAATAATCCAGGTTGAAGTCGACAAACTATTGGCAGCCAGCAATATTGAAGAAATACAATTTCCTGAATGGTTATCTAACGTAGTGTTGGTACCCAAGCCAGGAGGAAAATGGCGAATGTGCGTCGATTTCAAGGATCTCAACAAAGCATGGCCTAAGGATTTTTATCCTCTCTCTCGATTGACCAACTAGTAGACTCTACATCTGAATGTGGACTTTTAAGCATGATGAATGCATCACAATAATACCATCAAATAATGCAGGAACCGGGTTTTTGCTAACAACGCATTGCAGACATGATACTTTTGGCCTACTATGAAATAAGATGCAAGGTAGCTGGTGATCAAATGTGAGAAATGCTAGAAGTACTCCTCTCTCATACATCAACCTGCGGAGCCCCTAACAAGCATGCTATCACCATGTCCCTTCGCAGAATGGGGGATAGATAGGGACCATTCCCCTAGCTCCTGGTAAAGGAAGTTCTATGTAGTAGCCATTGATTACTTTACCAAGTGGGTGGAAGCTGAACCAGTCGCCTGCATCACAGAAACGGAGGTGATGAAGTTGATATGGGATAGGGGTTACTAGACATGGTTGTAGTAGTTACCAAAGAAACGCGCTTCCTTTCCATAATTACAGTCGTCAAATTGGCCTAACAAAAAGCTAGAGATACGCTTTCCCCAAGAAGCTGCAGAAGGCGATAAACAGGGCAGACACCATGCTAATGAAAGCGAGTCCCTTCTTCCCCTGCTATAGGGACCCCTTCTCCAAGGGTTATAGAGCATCCTTCCTCCTTACAAGCGCTAGGATGATGAAGACGGATTTCTTCTTCCCGTGTTACAAGAACTCCTACTCTAAGGAGTTAGGAGGCATCCTTTCTCCTTAGAATAGGGGGAACTGAATGATAGCTATGACCCAAAAGCGGTTGGCCTAACAAGAGGTTCCAAACCCAAATCAGGTGCGGCAGCCTATAATGGAGACAGTCCGTCCAAAAGGTTTGGCCCAAGAGAGGGAGCCCACTAAGGTTTGGCCCAAGAGAGGAGCCCGCCACACTAGAGCCTATCCAAGAAAGAAGTCTGTTGCACCAAGTTTGGCCCAAGAAGGATGCCCAATTTGAAGGACTGTTGCACCCTTATGAGGCCAACCCAGGTAAAGAAAGTACTCTCAAGAAGCTGAATACCTCAGCCTAGGAGGACATCTTGCAGAGCAAAAGTCTTCATGAAGAGGGAATCCTTTTTCGTCCAAAGACGTGTTGTTTGAGTCGAAAAGAGAATAAGGTCGTACCTTATCCCCAAATTCCCACCTTCTTTCTCAGACACGCAGCTCTCCCTTAAGTTCCTGCAAAGAGGGACACCTTCTCTATAAATATAGACGGGACCCCTCAACCCACCCCCCTTCAACAATTTGGAAACTCTCTTGCTACTTCTCTACCACTTTCAAATTAGTGCATTTGCTATATTTTGCTTACGAGGTTCTTATTTTAACGTCAATTTCTCGTTACAGCTTATCTCTACATTATTTATTCTTAAATGCAGAAGTAACTTAAGCATCAAGTCTAAAGTATTATTTTACAGGCCCTTTTTCTCAAATTCTCCCACTCAATTAGCCCAAATCCAATCATCAAGATCCAAGGACTTTTGACCCGTGCTAAAATTCCAAGCATCAACTCTGATTTTTAATTTTATATATTTCATAAGTGTCTCAAATTATGCAATAAAAATAATATCATTTTCAATATAGATAATTTTTAGGTACTTTAACATAACTTAATAATTTTTCTGTGATGACAATTCATACTTAGTGGTTGAATATCTCAAAATTTTTGATTTAACGTGAAAACTAAGTTGCAAAAGAGCACATGGTGTTTGTTCCTACACATTCCTATGATAGTTAAAAGCGAATTGCTAAAAAAGAAGAATACGGCAAGCTCATTTTAATAGGAGATCATCAGTGGGAAGATGAGTCACTTCAAACTAAAACATTTTTATGAACCGAAACGACTTTCATGACCAAAATAGACATAGTCATGAGAAGCAAAGACATTAAAGACGGCTGCCATTCTCTTAATTATACCACTGACTGAACAGCTCTAAATATTACACATAAATTCCTTATATTTTAAAAATTACATTTAGCATTCCTGAGGTTTATTTTTATCTAATAAATAAATTCCTCCATTAGTCAAATTCATCAAAATTTATTGATAATAATAAAAAGCAAAGCTAAATTAAAAAAATTAATATTTATCCTCGATTGATTTATTAATAACTTATTGCAGGTTAAATAATTTTTTTTCCGACTAATGATGAAGATATACCTCTTCGGGTGGTTTAATAAAAAAAATAATTTTTTTCTTACTAAACTATTCGTATAACGGTGAAAATATACCTCCTCTAATGCATTAACGTGTGAAGACATGTCAGGGTAGTTTGATCATGAAAATTCTTTTTGATCTGCAATAAATCAATAGTAACTCAATTAAAGAAAGATACGGATTCTTTTTAATTTTTTTTGTTAATATCAGCAAATTCAGTTAATTTTGACTAACAGAACAACTTATTTATTAGATGAAAAAGCAAACATCAGGAGTGCTAAATGTAATTTTCAAAATCACAAAATATCTATGTATAATCACATCAAAGAGCAAGAATGAAGAATGTAATTATCCCTATTCTTTATGCAAGTGTAACTATATTTCTCATTTAAACTTTTTTTAAATACCTACATGTTAGATACTAATTTCTATTTACATTAGGGGATGTTGGAAATTTTTGGTTTTAATGAAGTCGGAGTTTTTGTCAAAAGTTGACCAACTTTTGATGTGGGTTACATTTATTGATTATGGAATTACTTAGGGTTAACATAACCTACACCCATAATGGACGAATATGAAAGACAACTCTACTATAATTCCTACAGCATTTTTCAAGGAAAATATTTGGATGTATTATATTAATATGTATATATCAATGTATACACCTCTTCATATTCATTTTTAATACCCATTATGTTATACACTCTTTTGTATCCCCCATTATAATTTGTAATTAAAATATTTATGATGTTTTTTTTGTAACCACAATTTTGGTGGTCTATAAATACCACCATGTATTTCATTTGTAAAGTGATTTTGGAGTGAATAAGAAAGTTTGTTGGAGAAATACATATATTATTTTTTTATATTCTATTAAGAGTGATAGACCAATAAACTTATAATTTCTCTAAGTTTATAAGGCGTTATCAGCACGACGTTACGTTACGATCGATCAAAGTAAAATGTTAATTTTATTAGTATATTTTTTATTCTTTGTTTGTTTACCTCTACAATATCATAGTTACTTTTATTCTTGAATATTTCATAATAAAATATGAGTAATTATATTATATATTTCAATGTCTCCTAAAGTAGACATATATATATAAATTCTCAATTTTATCCCCTGAAGTGGATGTGATATTGCCTCCAGAAGCAGGCATACAATTCTTAATTTTATCCCCTGAAGTGGATATGTTCTATAAAATTTCATTGCTTCCTGAAGTAAGTAATGAGTTAAAATCATCTCCAGTATGAAATATTTTATTTTGTACCAATTATGTGCAATATCATCCCTGAAGCGATGATAAGTATATGTTTAATTTTCTCACCACCTGAAGTGTTTTGAGATAATGGCTTGATCAAGAAGCCCGATGCTTCTTCGTTTATTTATTTGATTTCTGATAATTTTTCGATAACATAGTTTTGTTTCATATGCCCTTGTATGTATTTTACATGTTTTGCTAGTATATGCAACAAAATTTATTTATTAAGAAAATGATTTGGCATGAATACCATTTAATTGCTATTTGTAACATTATAAAATTTAAGGCAAACATTTTTATTTAATTCCATGTATACATGCCATTATAATTCATATTAATTACATGGTAACTTATATGTAACTTGTTAGTAATGTTTCATGTCATTTTTTTACTTTATATCATATGTAATACATATTATTTTACGTTTATGTATATGTTGAATATTATGCTAAAAGTGCATATTAACTTGTTGTAGCTTAATGGCCAATCTCATAAAATTGGATTTCGTTGCTCTTGATGTTTCTGGAAAAAAACTACCTATCATGGGTTCTTGATGCCGAACTACATTTGGCAAGTAGCAAATTGGGAGAAACAATAAAAGAAAATACTGTTGCTTCGGAGCAAGACTGTGCTAAAGCAATGATTTTGCTTCGTCATCATCTTCATGAGAGCCTGAAGTCTCAATATTTAACAGTCAAAAGTCCTTTTCAACTCTGGAAGAGTTTAAAGGATCGATTTGACCATCAAAAGACTGTAATCTTACCACGTGCAAGATATGAGTGGATACAACTGTGACTGCAAGATTTCAAAACGATTGCTGAATATAATTCTGAAATGTTTCGAATTGTATCAAAGTTGAGGTTATGTGGAGAAGATGTGACGGATGGACAAATGTTGGAAAAAATATTTTCTACTTTTCATGCATCCAACCTTGTACTCCAGCAGCAGTACAGGGAACGTGGGTTCAAAACCTATTCAAAGTTGATTTTATGCATGCATGTTGCAGAAGAAAATAATCAGCTTTTGTTGAATAACCATAACGCCCGACCCACTGGTTCCAAGCCACTTCCTGAAATTTCAACGGCATTGCCTGAAGCAAATGCTACTTCTTCACAAAAGAGGCGTGGTCATTACCATGGCTCACCACGGGGCCATTCTTATGGTCGTGGTCGTGGTCGCGGTAATGGTCGTGGTAATATATGGATTAATCCCATTATTCAGAAGCACAATGGGAACAAGGCAAAGAATCAACAAGAGAAAACTACAAATGAAGATCTTTGCTATAGATGTGGGATGTCTGGGCATTGGTCCCGTACCTGTCGTACGGCACAACATCTGGTCAAATTATACTAGGCTTCTGTAAAAGCGAAGGGTAAAGAAGTTGAGACTAATTTTGTTGAGGCTGGAATCTCAGACAATACCCACATAGATGCTTTAGATTTTTTCCAGTCTATTAAAAATGAAGATAAAAATCTCCCTGAGCTGCCCCTACAGTTTGGTGACATTATTGAGGATTTTGACATGCTTGTTGATTAGATTTGTCTCATATGCCATTAGTATATTTTTATTATTCAGTTACGTTTAGTTTCATTGATAGGGTATTTCTTTTAATCTTGTAATGTTTTTATATTTTATGAATGAAGTGTTTCTTTTACTTATTATATATCTATCTCATGTATATAGAATGGATCAAGCCATTACAAATCTCAATGACAAGGAACATTGTCTTGTTGATAGTGCAACTATGCATACAATTATGAGAAACAAGAAATTTTTCTCAAACTTGTTAATGACAAGAACAAATGTGAGTACTATTTCAGGAGTTAGTAATCTTATTGAAGGCTCCGAAAGAGCTACAATCTTGTTATCTGAAGGAACAAGATTACATATCAATGATGCCTTATATTCTAGTAAATCACAAAGGAACTTATTGAGTTTCAAGGACATTCGACAAAATGGTTTTCATATTGAAACCATGAATGAAAATGGTATCGAATATCTGTACCTTACAACATATAAAACTGGCCAGAAGCAAGTTTTAGAAAGAATGGGAACATATACTTATGGCTTATATGGCACATTGATAAGCTGTTGAAGTTAGTTGATCAAAGTATTTTTACTTTGTGGCATGATAGACTTGGTCACCCAGGTAAAACAATGATGTATAGGACCATTGAAAATTCACATGGACACCCACTAAAGGACCTGAAGTTCCTTGTTAAAAGTGATTTTATATGCTCGGCTTGTTCTCTTGAAAAATTAATTACAAAGTCATCTATGACAAAAGTGAATGTAGAATCTCCTACGTTTCTTGAACGAATTCAAGGAGACATGCGGGCCAATAACACCGTCATGTGGGCCATTTAAATACTTTATGGTGTTGATTGACGCATCAACACGTTGGTCACATGTAAGCTTGTTGTCAATACGAAATGTTGCTTTTGCAAGACTGTTAGCCCAAATTATTAAATTGATGGCTCATTTTCCTGATTTTTCTATTAAAAGGATAAGGTTAGATAATGCGGGAGAGTTTACTTTTAAATCCTTCAATGATTATTGTTAATCAATTGGGATAGTTGTAGAGCATCCAGTTGCTCATGTACATACTCTAAATCCTTCAATGATTATTGTTAATCAATTGGGATAGTTGTAGAGCATCCAGTTGCTCATGTACATACTCAAAATGGCCTGGCAGAGTCGTTAATTAAGTGGTTACAATTAATAGCTAGACCTTTATTGATGAGGTCAAAATTTCCTTCATCGGCATGGGGGCATGCAATTTTACATGCAGCGGCTCTAATTCGTCTTAGACCTACCGCTTACCATAAATTTTTTCCATTACAATTGGTCTCCGGAAGAGAACCAAATATATCTCATTTAAAGGTGTTTGGTTGTGCGGTGTATGTCCCGATACCCCCTCCTCAACGTACTAAAATGGGGCCACAACGGAGACTGCAAATTTACGTTGATTTTGAGTCTCCCTCAATTATTAAGTACCTTGAACCAATGACCGGTGACCAATTCACTGCTAGGTACTTGGATTGTCAATTTAATGAGACAGTATTCCCGGTATTAGGGGGAGTAGATAAGGAGATTAAAAAGAAAGATATTGCATGGAATGCAACATCTATATCTTTTATGGATCCACGGACAAATAATAGTGAACTTGAAGTTCAACGGATCATACATTTGCAAAGTGTTGCAAATAGGCTACCAGAAGCATTGATAGATACCAAAAAGGTCACAAAATCATATATTCCGACTAAAAATGTTCCAGCTCGTTTAGAAGTCCCTGAAGCTCGTTTACAAGTACGCCGGAAGCGTGGTAGACCACTTGGCTCTAAAGATGCAAATCCTCGAAAGAGAAAGGAACATATCGTCGCAAATCCTCGAAAGAGAAAGGAACATATCGTCTCAATTAATCACGATGCTAATGTGACCACTAGTGTCTCTAAGGATAAAATCCCTGAAGCTGTTTTATCTGATGACTCTAAAAGTAATGAGCAAGATCTCGAGGACAGTTATGAGATGTTTATTAATTATGCTCATAACAGTTTAGGTTGGTATCGAAAAGAAATTGAAATGAATGATATTTTTGCCTATTCTGTAGCCGTCCAAATCATGGATGAAGATGAAAATGATCCTCAAACTATGGAGGACTGTAGACATCGAAATAATTGAAAAAGTTGGAAAAATGCCATTCAAGATGAGCTAGACTCGCTAAATAAGCGAGAAGTATTTGGACCAATAATTCCAACACCAAAAGATGTCAAACCTGTTGGCCATAAGTGGGTGTTTATACGCAAGAGAAATGAACGAAATGAAGTTGTAAGGTACAAAGCTAGACTTGTGGCCCAAGGCTTTACTCAAAAGCCCGGAATTGATTATACTGAAACATATTCACCTGTAGTGGATGCAACCACACTTAGATTTTTGATCAGTTTATCAGTAATTGAACAGCTGCAAATGCAGCTCATGGATGTGGTAACTGCATATCTGTATGGGTCATTGGATACAGATATCTATATGAGAATCCCAGAAGAATTAAAAATGCCTGAAGCATTACAGTCAAAGTCTCGTCATATGTACTCCATCAAATTGAAAAGGTCCTTGTACGGACTTAAACAATCAGGACGTATGTGGTACAATCGTCTTAGTGAGTACTTAACAAAGAAAGGATTTTTCCATAATCAAATAAGTCCATGTTTATTTATAAAGAGGACAGAGTCGGGATTTGTAATCATAGCTGTGTATGTTGATGATTTGAATATTATTGGATCTCCTGAAGAGATTCGACAAGCAGCTGATTACTTAAAAAGTAAGTTTGAGATGAAAGATTTAGCCACTACAAAGTATTGTCTGCAGTTCGAACATACTAAGGGTGGAATTTTCATTCATCAATCGAACTATATAGAAAAAGTCCTTAAGCGCTTTCATATGGACAAAGCCCATCCATTGGGTACACCTATGGTAGTTCGATCGCTTGATGTTAATAAAGATCCTTTCCGTCCTCCAGCACATAACGATGAGATTTTGGGTCCAGAAGTACCATATCTCAGTGCAATTGGTGCATTGATGTATCTTGCTAACAATACTCGACTAGATATAGCATTTTCAGTTAATCTACTAGCAAGATATAGTTCAACACCAATAAAGAGACACTGGAATAGTGTCAAACACGTTCTACGTTATTTACGTGGAACAAGTGACATGGGACTATATTTTGAAAGGCATGATGATGCCAAAACAATCAAATTAGTTGGTTATTCAGATGCGGGGTATTTATCTGATCCACATAAAGCTATATCTCAATCTGGATATGATGTATGGTGTGGTGGAACTGCTATTTCATGGCGTTCAACCAAACAGACTTTGGTAGCCACCTCATCAAATCATGCAGAATTAATTGCATTATACGAGGCTGGGCGTGAATGTGTATGGCTTAGATCACTAATACATTATGTGCATGAATCATGTGGACTGCAATCAATCGAGAAAAGTCCCACAGTAATATATGAAGACAATGCGGCGTGCATCGCCCAAATCAAGGATGGTTATATTAAAGGCGACAGAACCAAGCACATATTACCAAAATTTTTCTCCACTCACGAGCTTCAAGTGGAAGGAAAAGTTGATGTTCAAAAAATTTCATCAAGTAAGAACTTAGCAGATTGTTTACGAAGGCATTACCAACAAAGGTGTTCAAACAACTCGTACGTAATATTGGCATGCGACACCTGAAAGATATCAGTTTCAATTGAGGGGGAGATTATACAACTGTACTCTTTTCCTTAGCCTTGGTTTTTATCCCATTAGGTTTTTCCAGGCAAGGTTTGTAATGAGGCAGAATGTATATGATAAAGAGGTATGCATTCAAGGGGGAGTATTATATATAATATGTATGCATACACCTCTTCATATTCATTTTTAATACCCATTATGTTATACACCCTTTTGTATCCCCCATTATAATTTGTAATTAAAATATTTATGATGTTTTTTTGTAACCACAATTTTGGTGGTCTATAAATACCACCATGTATTTCATTTGTAAAGTGAATTTGGAGTGAATAAGAAAGTTTGTTGGAGAAATACATATATTATTTTTTTATATTCTATTAAGAGTGATAGGCCAATAAACTTAGAATTTCTCTAAGTTTATAACAGGATGAGGTTATTTGTTATTGTATATTATTTTTCAAAACAATAAAATACAAATAATTACATTTGATAGTTATTAAGATGTCAGATATTGAAAAAATATTTAAGTATACCAACACTTTAGAGCAGTTGAACTGTAATCCAAAATCTTTCATTATATTTGGATTAATGCTTTGAGTGTTTTTGTTTTAGTGTTTTGGAGATAGAGAGTAAAAAATAGAGATAAGTAAGTATCATTGTGCTTGAATTTGTATTTGTATTTTGATATAATACAAAATAGTTTAAAATAAGTTGTATATGTTTGATGTTGAGATATAGGAGACAAGTTACTGTTGGATGTCAAACTATGTCTTTTGTATATATATTTATTAATATAATTGTGTATGTATATAATAGTTTGTTTGTTAGTGAAATATAGTATATATATTTAAATTAAGTAATTTTCTTTGTTAAATACTTTTTTTTAACATTTTAAATAATAATTATAAATTTAATGAATAATTCACTGCATTGTACTATTTTCTCCAAAATGATCTTGTTACACTTTATATTTGGACTGAAAAAATATAATATATAAACATTTGAATAATAGATATTTTTAATTAAGTATGTATTATTGGTATATTGTCCAAAAATATAATATATAAACATTTGAATAATAGATATTTTTAATTAAGTATGTATTATTGGTATATTGTCCTTAATTTTTAAATTTCTCAAATATTTCACAGGACTATTAAAAATTTTTAGTTCAACCTATTTAAATAGTTTAAGTTGAAAAAATTTGTAATTAATATTTAGTAATTTGAAGTATAGTAATGTGATGAAAATACATTCGTTAGACCTTATATTCGGATTGGTTAATTATAATAGTAATTGAAGTATGAAAAATATGAATTTCGTATATAGTACTTGTGTATTATCCGCAATATACAAAACTAAGTAATTTATTGAGGTAGAAAATTTTAAAATATTTTTAGTCAGTAGCATTGATAGTAAATATTTGGCAAAATTTCACTTTTGGTCCCATTAAATAGGGTCATTCTCACTTTTGGTCCCGCGCTTTAGGTGCTCAACACTTGTAGTCCCAAAACCCTAATTTTTAACACTTTTAGTCCCGCGCCGTTAAAAATTGACGGAAACAGCACGTGACTTGTCACGTGCCGTTAGTCAACTGGTATGGTACATGTTGGTCAACGGCAAAATATCACTTTTGGTCCCACTAGATAGGGTCATTCTCACTTTTGGTCCCACGCTTTACATTTTCAACACTTGTAGTCTCAAAACCCTAATGGAGAGTGGGACTGAGACATTCCAGGACAACAACGGCAAGTTCTCGGTAGTTCCTTGCAATGAAAGTTTAATCTTCATCAAAAGCAACTCAACATCTGAAGCAGAGTGAGTGAGAGTGAGAAGAATGCAAATGCAGAGAGACAGAGAGGCCTAAGAGCCGCCATGAATGAGGCTGGGAAGGAAAAAGAAACTGAGTGTGAGAGGGTTCTTTGTTTGATCTGTGTTTATTGAGTCATCCTCTGGACCAAATCTTGCAACTTCTCAGTCAAATACCACTGGTATGGTAAAATGCAGAGAGGCAGAGAGGCCTAAGAGCAGCCATGAATGAGGCTGGGAAAGAAAAAGAAACTGAGTGTGAGAGGGTTCTTAGTTTGAGCTTGAGCTCGACGAGCTCACCGAGGTTGAGCTCAAGCTCGAGCTCGATACATTATTTTCGAGCTTGAGCTCGAGCTCGATTTTGTTCCAGAAATTGCAGAAGAATAGAGGTGGGAAGGAGAGGAATTTTACAACATTACATACAAAATTTTTCAGAAATTTTGCTAATCGATAATGGTCTTCCATACAACATTACAACTCTTTTGTAAAACCAAACAACAACATCAAGAAATAAACAAATCATTGTCCCCTGAAAACACACCCAAACCCAAGAAAAAAAAATTAAACAAGATGCTAAAAACACAACCAAACCATCTGATATCGAAACATAAGAATAATCATTCAAGACGGTGTATCGTTGAATCAGGCCATGTGATTTTAAATCATACCGCCTGATATGATCTAATAGACACAATCTTGTATATATTTAAATTTCCTATGAATCAGGTGCCCAAATATATACAATCTTGTATATATTTAATTTTATTGATTAAACTTTTTAATATCATTATATATCTAATAAAAATAATATTTTGAATTGTTCAACCATCATCATCATTATTATTATTATTATTATTATTATGATTTTTAGAATAATTCATGAATTACTAAAATTTTGACATAAATTTATAAACAATAAAAAGTCATAAGTGAATTACTTATCAATTTAAGAAAAATATAACGTAATACAAATATATATTAAAATATAACATAAAGTTCTATACATCATATTAAATAATAATTTTAATTAAAATAATTATAATTTGCTAAGTTGTTGATTAGATTTATTTTTGTATAAAGATTAAATATATAAATAAAAGTATCATAATTTATTATTATACAAAATAAAATAGATGATATTGATTAATAATTATAATATACGATCAATTTAGATTATAAAACTGATCAAATATTAGATATAAAATTAAATATATAAAAAAATTAAAAACAATATATAAAAAAAAAATTCACCAGCTCGCTAGCGGTGAACAAGTAAACATGAGCTCGAGCTCAAAGTCGAGTCGGCTCGACTCATCTGCCACCCCTATGACTAATGGCACGTGACTTGTCACATGCCGTTTCTGTCAGTTTTTAATGGAGTGGGTCTAAAGGTGTTAAAAAATTTATATTGCACCTTAATATAAAATACTATTTTAATTGCACCTTGATATATATAAAATAAAAAAAAATATTTTAATTGAAATTGAAAATATAAACAGAATTATATTGTTGATGTCTTGGTCATATTAAATTATTTATTTAATTTAGACCTAACTTATTTAAATAAAGTATTGAATAAAGTATATTCTTCACATTTTTATTTGGCATTCACAATATATATGTATATATCTATACATAAATATGAATAGAAAAAGACACAAATGTTCAATCAATTTGGTCAACCCTTATAACCAATTTCTGTCACATCAAAAATACATATACATATATTCAACATTCTCACACCTATATACCTACATTTGGAAACAACTAATCCAAATATATTATTAGTTTTCGCACAAAAACCAATAAAGCATTTCTACCTATTTCCAAATGTTGGAAATTGAAAATGAAAATGAAAACACAACCAAATGGGCCCTAGGATTTTGGGACTACAAGTGTTGAACACGTAAAGTATGGGACCAAAAGTGAGAATAACACTATCTAGTGGGACCAAAAGTGATATTTTGCCGTTGACCAACATGGACCATACCAGCTGACTAACGGCACGTGACTTGCACGTGCCGTTTCCGTCAGTTTTTAACGGTGTGGGACTAAAAGTGTTAAAAAATTAGGGTTTTGGGACTACAAGTGTTGAGCACCTAAAGCGCAGGACCAAAAGTGAGAATGACCCTATTTAATGGGACCAAAAGTGAAATTTTGCCTAAATATTTTTAATATCAACGTTTTTGTAAGTTAAAAATTATTTTTATATATAATTGTTGCTTAGATTTAACATATAGCATATATATTAAATAATATACAATATACATTATATAGATAATTTAAAAAAAATCACTATATCTCATCTGCTTTGGTGTTGAGTTTATTAATTTATATTAAATAATAATTAAAAATATTATAAATAATTACATGCACTACAGTATTATGTTGAAAATGGTCTCATCCGCCTTTATATTATCTGTGAAAATATTTAATTGATAAATCAAATAATAAGTACTTTGCATTACGCATGCAGTGATGATACAACATCCACACTTTTCAAACTTTGAAAAATATTTCGTTCAAATAGAAAACTATATTGAGTCCAAAATATGTAAATAATCAAAGTTGAATCAATTAGCATTGATTAGTCAAAAACAAAACAATTAAAATATTTTTAATCATAACATACAAGGCTGTCAATTTCTAGGGAATGATGAAAGTGTAATTACACAAGTGCACGATATATAAGAAACGAATGCATTTGACACTCACAAACTGCTCGAGTAGTTGTTTTTTTTTTTACTAATTAAATCAATATTCAACTTGGAAGTTTCCCAGTTGGTATTGTATGCCTAAGGACCATCACGACACCGTGGTAATAGTCCTCATGGGCGCGGTGAGCGCGCTGTGCTGTCTCCCTCACTATACGTCTGGGCACCCCGCTCAGACTGCATGCGAATTCGACGAATGTAGTCAGTCCACGATCCAATCACCCCCACTTCCGAGCCCATGTCGAGACTGCGTCTGGCAGCTACTAATGTGTTGCGTGCTAGCGTTGGGCCACCATCACCACTAGCACATGGTCCACTGCATCCCAATTGGCGATGTGTGTATGTGATTGTAACGATGGGGCAGTAGAATCCGATATGACAATAGGTGCATCCATGCTTCCTCTTACCAGATTACGCACAATGTTACCACTTTCGTTATTTTCTGCTTTGCTTTGGGCCTCAATAGGAACACCTGGTAACCTGATGGGGCCCCAGACCTCTAACATGCTGGGATAATGTGGCTTTGAGTACTCATAGTACTATCTAGCCAATGAAAAACGCTGCAAAAAGGGTCCAATTATAAATTTGTTAGCGTTGCAAATTACAATAGTAATTTCAAACGACGATTGTCAAGTAGATGTAATCACATTGGAACTAAAATGACATACCCGTGACGCACATGGTCGTAGCTCTACTGGAAACACCATAGTAAATGTTTCAATGTCATAATAAATCCCTGGTATCTGAGTGATTCCGTGGAACTGTCGAAATCGATTTTTAAACTCGTAGAATTTATCATGCACTTGGTCTCGGGTGTAAGGATATCCAAAATATCTATGTAATCTACGTGCCCAGTGACCCATTTGTGCCTCCGCAAATGCATCGTCTCTCATAGGCGCCCGAGTGTTGTCGTCAAGTATCATCCACATGAAGCGCTGCTCAATATTTAAACTCCAATGGTCGTCCTGTGGAAATCCAGCACTCTCTAGATATCTGCGGTATACCATGGCTGCAAAGAATTGCAATCAGCAAAATAATTATTGTGCAATATCGCATCACGTGTACGGTTGAAAAATATAAAAAAATGTCAATTTTTTTATAACTACTATCTGAACAGTTTTACAATTGTGAATAGTGAAGCACACACTATAATTCTTCATGCAAATAGTACTAAAATGATCTTATAGCGTAACATTCCAAGACAAAGTTACATTTGGATAGTAGTTTTAATAGTTTATATATGAATCAACACTGTCCACTACGTTCATTGCTAGTTTTGATGGTTGGCTGCCCACATTTGCATCGCTATGCTATCTCGAAGTTGCGTTGAGCTTCTATCTCATAGGTGGTTGGATGTCCCCTATGGTAGAATGAATCCATGTCAGTCTGAATGTCTTCGTCTAGTTCGTTGATATGATGTCATCGTTGCTAAATTTACGGATGAAGTTATGAAGGGCGCAACATGCAATTACTATATCAACCTGGTGGTTCTGAAGGTAGCTCGGCATCCCCCACTTTAGTATTGGAAAATATTTTTTCAGTACACCGGAGCATCGTTCAATCATATTTCTCAACCTTGAATGTGCATGGATAAACATGTCCTGTGGGGTATGATATCGACAACCTTGTCCCCTCCACTCAGGTAGGTGATACCTTGTTCCTCGATAAGGAGCCAGGAAACATTGGTAGTTTGTGAAACCCGCGTCTACCAAATAATACTTACCTATATTGTCACAAGGCATCGTCATAAAGAGAATCGTTAGTGCCACGTATTTGACCCTTAAACAAGATGGTTGGTGGAATCTAATTTATATATTACAATGCTCACCGATTGAAGGGGAAGGAAAATTTCGATCCTGTGAAACTGTATGGTCCAGGACACGGGCATCGGCCTCACTTTCTTCCCACCCAACATACACATAAATGAAATTCATATCGAAATCACATATTGCTAGTACATTCTATGCTAGACAGCCTTTCTGCGACCTGTATCGATTTTGGTCAACTTGGGAAACCCAGGCAGGTACCAACGTTCCGTCCATCGCTCCGACGCAATCCTACATTGATGTCAACAATCACGTATAGCTAGATGCATGAAATAGTATGCCGAACAATGCTTGCATTAATTAGGCGGTTGTGAAGAGTATGAGATGTGTTACGACAATGATAGATGTGGTACGTACCTTGAAGTATGGGTAGAAATCTGGGTTATTTGCCACTCTCGGATGTGTGTTTGTAAAATTTGGATGAGTTATTAGTTCTGGCGCCATTGCGCACAAGGCAGAAAGCACTAGGTGGAATCTACGATTAATAGTCTCCAATGAGTGTTGAAATCGCTCCATATTGTCGCGGTGCTTTTTATGCATGCCGACCGTTTGCATGAAGAGTGCAACCTTCTCAACTGAAGTAACTCTGGACGTCTGACCATGAGGCAGTAAACCTCTACTAGTCAATGCATCAACCAAAGCAAAAATCATGGCTTAGTCATGCGAATGTTGTCAAAAAAACCTTCCCTGGTGTGGGGTCATCATAATCTCCGCAACCCATCCTGCTCCTTGTAGTGTAGATGTGTTACGTGGCACACTTTCCCTAAATAACTCTAGGCATATTAAATCTCTAAATGCGTAAAATTCCTCTAAAACATCAAATTCGTTACTTCCTGGAGTCCTTGGGGTCCCCGGACTCTCGCTTGCGGAGTTTGAGTTTAGACCTCCACCAACTCCCGAGCTTGCCATATATCCGATTGTTGTTGTATTGCTAAATATAAACAAAACAAATTAGTGTGTAAGTTACATGCAGTAGATGTCCGTTGGCTGGGGACATGAAAATACTTAACGAGCATGGGTACTTGGTTTGGGTGCAACCTAAGTAAATCGGTATGACATACATGAACGAATACACATAACGAAAGCAGTTTTTTCCAAATTTCTAACAATCAAGTAATAGAGTCACTTGCCCAAAGAGTACAACCATCGGAGTTTATTCTCGTCATTAAGACGTAAGAAGATTGTGTGCGTGCTGTGACTGTGAAAACGCTATGATGTCAGGCAGATCGTTAAACTTTGTCAACTCGTCGACGTACCGTTCAATGGATTCAGTAGCTTTGGGCCCGGTACGGTCAATCTTCCCATGAAGTGATTCATTCAACTTATCCATCGTCTCATACTTCTTAGCTTGCAACTCACTAGCTACTTGTTAGAACCGACGCCAACTTCCAGATGTACCAGCGGAAGCCTGCGACGGTCCCGAGGAAGAAAAGTATTCATCTGGAGACGTCATGGGAACAGATTGAGAGAATGTTGTATCTTCAAACTCATCTCGTGATCGACGGTTGCCCGATTGAGTGCCATCGATCTGTTCATCGTTTATGTGGTTGGTGCTGTGGATTGTCCGACGTTGTTGTGATAACAAACGCGCAAGCCCACCAGATGCAGTGTTCCGTGAGAACATTTCAGTGCATTGGTCAAAGCGTTAAAGCCCATGCTGAACTATTTTTTTATATTCCGAATTTTTCTGCATTCATTTACATTGCCAAGATATGTAATTAGTTTGTGAATCTATAAGGACACTGCAATCAAGAAGGCAACACGAGTAGATGTTTACCCGACACAACTCCTCCAAGCATTCTGCATTGTTTGTTATGGTATTCCTTTCTAAATCCCATCCCCACCCAGTCCCCCTATTTAAAATTTCGTTTAACAAACGCCAAGCACGACGCAGCCTGCTAAGTTTGCCCTTAAGCTGTACCGTCGTAAGAAGACAATCCTGACTCATAACCGAGTTCATTCTCTCGGTTACACGAGCCCAGACTGATGGTGGAAATGTGGATGATTGGAGTTGGTGTGTGATGAACTCCTCGTGTATTAGCTAAATGAACACGCGTTCCATTTCCGTGTTCCATAACACTTTATCGTATTGAGATGAGTGGGAGGAACCAACACCATTTGGGTGTTGCATCTTTGTGGATTGTCTTATATATCAAAGTGTCGTAATAAATAAGACAAATCGTTTATATATCCATAAGGAAAAAAATTGCTACACATCATAAAGGGGTGGAATTATAAATAAACAATCAGTATCTCGCTAATGAGTTAGTAGAACATAAAACCATGTGTTATTATTTCTATTAAAGTACAATATTTATACTTTTTTATTATTTAATAAAGTATATATAAAATAATAAGTTAATTCTTAAAACTATAAAAAATGTAGTGAGGAAAAATGAATGAAAATTAAAAAAAAAAAGAAATAACTCTTGAAAGATAGTAAATGAGTGAAAATTTGAAGCACATAATTGGTTGAAGATCATGAGGCGTTTCGAATAAAATAAGGCACCGTTTAGTTATTTTGGTTATTAGTTCTATTATTTAGTCTTTATTTACGTTATATTTAGTTTAGAATTATATATATATGTTATATTAAATTAATTGTGTTTTGGCCTCATCAGTCAAATAATAAAATGGATCATTCCTTTGCTTTATGGAAAGAGCCAATCAATTTATGCAATATGCAAGTGGCAAGAAAAATCTACACATATATCTCATGTTGGATTTTACTCTAACTTTTTTTTATATATAAAAGAGGACCACATGTATGAAGAGCCTTAGTTTGAAAATCCAACAATAATCGAATGAGATACTAATGGCATAATAGAAAGTTGTCTGAGCAGCCAAAACATTCCTTAACAATGAAAATACAATCTATGATACTAAATAGTCAAACTTTTGCACTCATATTGCTAAGAAGCAAATACCTGTATGCGGAAATGCTTGATAGAAAAATTAATAAAATTAAATTACTCCATAAATTCATTAGAACATTCCACCATATACTCATACTACTACCGCAGCCTCGAGAGGGAGGGTCCAAAATAGTAGCTTATTACTTTGAAATCTGTTTATTATGATTGAAGTTCATCAGCTGCATATCCACAACAGGGCTGACCTTATACATATTCAACATTAAGGTGTCAAGATGGGTCTCAACCCAACCCATTTTGGACCTAACCCGAACAGCCCGTAGTCTTTCCACTACAGCTCAAACTAACACTCACATGTTCACAGACTCAAAGTTGGAACCTCTCCACTAATTATCCCTAATATATCTCAAGCACAAGCCAAGTACTTTGCTTCAATACGAGCAAGTAAAAACTAAAAATGATATAACCTGTTTTTTTCTTTAAAATCTCTTTTCAGATTATTGTGGAGTCAACAAATGTTCTACACCTCTCAAATAGTGAAATAAATTTAAACAAGTGAACAACTCAACGAAAACAGCTACTGAAAAATAGAAAGACAACCTATTCAAGTAACACCAATTCCATGGATCTTGAAACACATGAACCTAGACAAAACGAAAATATAAAGAAGATTAGCTTCTCCTTGGGATAAAGGGCGGATGCTAAAGGTAAGAGCTTTGTGGAAGCTAAGGGAAACCCGGAAGAAAACCCAGAGGGAAATGATACTGCGTGCCGGCGAAATATAATGCTCTGATTTATCAAACTATGAAAGCTCTGGTGGTAGTGTTTATATCACACTATATATGGTGTATATAGACAGAAAACCAATTGCAGAATATTGTAGATGCAAAATAAAACACTGTGTAATGTACAACAGGAACAGCAGGAAAAAATGAAAATCTGACAATAATTTAAAGAAGAAAGCATTGTGCACATGTGAAAGATCAGATCATCGCAGACAATAATTTAAGGCAACTACTGTTGAACATACTTTTCACTAGAGTACATCCAAACCCAACTCTCAAGACATCAGAAAATTCAGAAATAAAAAAATGAATGGAAGAAATTGTGCAATTAAAGTAAAACAACAAGAAATTGTCGGCAAACTTAATCGAGGGAAATCCGCTCTTTCGCTTTATTGACGCACTGTGTGTAACGAGGACTAGGTGGCGCGTGAGAAATTGATTCCAACAGCCGGCGGCACACCTTTGACATGAACGGCGAGTGGCGGCGGACTCCAACGGAGTTTGTGGCTTGGTCATCGTAACATCGTCTGTGCTGTCGATGGAGTTCATCTAACTACGCCGTGATGGGCTAACGCCGGTGATGGAGGCGTTGGGGTTGTGGTCGGTTCGATCGTGAGGAGTTCTTAAGGTGGAGAGAGAAGGTTGAAGATAGAAGGTTAAAGACGACGAGAAGAGGAGCTGCAATTTTACATAAAAAACAGGTACCTGCAGTTAAAATAGGTTAGGCCTATAACAATTTTACTCTTATGGGCTATGCCTATAAAATTAAAAAAAAAAAATAGGTTAGTAGGCCAATTTTAGTTTACACCCAATTAAGCTGTAAAAACTAAAACCAATGAAGGTGTAAAAACTAAAACCAAACATTACAGTTATTTTGGCCCATCTGGGGAATGGGCCAAAATCCGAATCCAAACACAGCCTATTTGTTTTGAGATAAATGGTATGTTTGGATTTGTGTTTTGATATAATAGAAATTATTGTAAAATAAGTGGTGTAGATTTGATGTTAGGATTTGAGAGACAGGAGTTACTGTTTATTGTCAAATCATATCTTTTAATATATATATATATGTGTGTATGTATATAGTATTTTATTTGTTAGTGAAATATAATATATATATTTATGTTAAGTAATTTTTTTATTGAGGAATTTTTTTATATTTTAAATAATAATTATAATTTTAATGTACTCCAAAATAATTTTGTTAAACTTTATCTTTGGAATCAAAAAACATAATATATAAAATTTAAATAAAAAATTTAGAATTAAGTATGTATTATTGGTATATTGTCCTCAAATTTCAAGTTTCTCAAATATTTTAAATGGTCTAAGTTGAAAAAAATTATAATCAAGAGTTAAATGCACTATGTAACATGTTGAAAATACATTCATTAGAATCTTATATATGAACTGATAAATTTTAATAGATAATTAAAGTAATAAAAATACGAATTAGGTATATAGTACTGATATATTGTCAGAGTGTACGCAACTGCTACAGTATTTCCATTAGGTAGAAAAATTTACATATTTTAACTAAGTAGCATTGATATTAAATATCTCTAATTAATAATTATTTTTTAGTAGTAATTATTAATCACATTTCACAAATATTAAATATTAAATAATATATAATACATATAATAAGAAAGAAGAAAGAAGAAAGAAGAAAAGAAAGAGAGAGATAAGAAAGCTTCGACAAGATGTAAGGAGAGAGAAAAGAAGAAGAGAGAGAAAAGAATAAAAAAATAATAAAACATATAAAAATTAATTTTCACACCTAGTGGTGGTGTGAAGTTACAAAACCAAACTTGTTTTTGTAATTTGGCCCATCCCTAAGATGGGCCAAAACACAAACACAAACATAGGCTCTTTGTTTCTTAGGTCTATTCTTACTCTTTACCAGGGGTGTAAATGAGTCGAGCTCGACCCTTTTAATGAGCTCGAACTCGAGCTCAACTTTCAGTGGTACGGCTCGAGCTCGACAAGTTCTTACAGTTCGAGCTCGAACTCAATTTTGAATTTTACAATCCTAATCTGCAATAAATTTATATATTATAAATATTAGTATTACATTGATGTAACTATCGTCTTGTTGTAAGGGTGTAGTACTCGTTTAATGTTTGCTCTATCTGTAAGGGAGTAGTACTCCTTGTTTATGGCTTTGCTAGAAATTTTAGGGAGGTAGTTCTCCTCGCTGTAACTATTTTGTGCATTTTAATATAGAATAACTGGGGACTCCGAAAAGCTCCCCCCACCTCTAGGTGGCTTTTGTTTAAAAAATAAACTATCATCTTACATTGTTGAACGATATGGACTAATCGGGCCGTCAAAATTCAGATTAAACCGTTAGATATGTTCAAACTTACAAAAAATATATTTGGTAAAATTTTAAACTTATAGGATATATAGATTTTGTGATATCGTACTCGTAACATAAAAGTAATCATTCATGATGGTGTATCATTAAATCATGCTATGTGCTTTTAAATCATACCGTCTGATATATTCTAATGATACAATCCTATATATATTTAAATTTGGTATGAATCGGTACCCGAATTTTAAGATATTATAGTTGTTGATTAAACTTTTTGATTCATTATATATAATAAAATAATATTAAAAATAATTAAAATCATTCAACCATCATTATTATTATTGTTATTATCATTATTTTTAGATTAATTCATAGGAATCACTAAATTTTGACATAAATTTATAATTAATAAAATAATTGCATAATGCAAATATGTATTTTGATATAAATATAAAACTCAGAAATAGATGAAAAAAATCATAAGTGAATTTCTTGTCAATTTAAAATTAATAAAATACTGAATATGAAATTAAATATATAAAAATTTTAAAAATAAAAAATATATAAAAGATAATAATAATAATAATAAAAAGCTCACAAACCAACTCGTGAGATGGTGAACAGAGGGAATTGGGCTCGAGTTTGGGTCGAGCTTAAAATCGAGCCAACCTGCAAGCTTCTTTACACCTTGCCCAATCACCTTGATCAAATTGAATATGCAAACATTTCTTAAAAATTACATTAACAATCATCTCCTTTTTTTCATGAAATTATTAATGCACCCTCCGCAGATGCAATTATAATTTACATGAACGCCCTATCAGGGTTAAAAACTTACACAAACATCCAGAAATAAATTATATTAAAAGGATATAATTATAATTTCAAAAAGTACATAGACATGTTTGTATACTTAAATTTAACTTTAAGAGGAGTCTATGATTAACCTTTTCTAAAATTGTTTATGTTCGGCGCCATTAATATAGCTGCTTAGAGTGGAAGAAAATCAGCAGAGGAGGCCTTGCTGCAATTGAAATATATACAGATATTGGCGAAGGCCAACTTCAAGTACAAACTCTACTGTGATATTCAGATTCATAGAACCAAAATTCAGTAAACTCTGAACCTAAAATAGCAATATGAAGAAAAAATATGAAGAAAAAATAAAAGTGTTCTCACTGGTGCTCTGGAGATAATACTGTCTCCCCTTTGAGGTACTGCTCTAATTTTTTCTTTGTAAATTGTCATCACATACTCATAAAGTATATCGAAGAACAAGAGCTAATTGACTTTACTCGCACTTAATTGAGTGGTATATATGTCGGACAAAGAGGAGCGCTGCACGGAATCCAACAGTCCCGAGCATGAGAAAAAAACCATAGCAGATGCAAGCCATATAGCCGAAGAAGAATGATGTTTGCATGAAACCAGACATGTCTGATCGTGCATAGTAGTAGTACAAGCAGTAGCTGTAGATGAATATCCCAGTTGATCCACCACACAGGAAGGACCTGTAGAATTAATCAGCATTACAGATACATCCAATAGTTTGTAATATTTCCTCCTCTATGCAAGTGAATGCATAATGAAATAATTTAGACTGCCTATAAAGGTGCATCAAGATTCATTGGAGGTGCTTCTACTGATTTTTATCAAACAAATCCAAGGTACATTGGCAAAGTAAGAGAAATTTCAATTTGTCTCCCTTCACTAGGAAGTTGAAAGAATTTAAAGACATAAGGGTACAAGCACTCAACCTGTATATTGATTCCTAAGTTTTCATGCAGGCATATCACAATGTGGTTTAGTTGTCTTAATCATACAATATATTACTGTGATCAAAGAATGGAAGTACTAGATATCATCTTGCACCCATTCTTCAGTCTAGCTGCAATTTTTCCACTATCAAACATGCTAACCAATATCTTTCCAAATAATCTCCATCAAAGATTTATTTGAGGAAAGGTCTTCAGTCACCGAAGACTAGTAAGAGATGGAGGAAATTCACGTTAATAGAGCTATTCAATGTTTTGTAGAAGAGAAATGGATGGTGTAGAACGCGAAATTGACCAAGCTTAAAAAGAGATCTCTTTGGCTCCAAGTCACACAAGTGAAGCATCATGGATTTTTCTTGTGCACATGCTTACACATGGTAAAAAATGGAAAGGTTAACTGATACTACAAGCATCCATAATAGAGGTCATTAACGTCAATACATATACACGTTTAGAAAATTTAAGCATGTAAATATGTTTCGTATTTTGCATCTAATTACAGATTACAGGAGGAGACATATGTCACAAATCATAATAAAATACATAAAGCCAAGGTCTTCAAAGTTTATACATCAATAAAGTCAAAGCATTGGCATCAGTAGTATCGTAGAACAACAGTTATTATCTTGGGAAAAAAGTAGCATTACTTTTAGAAATAAAGGGAAATGACAACAAAATATCATACCTCCACCACCATTCATGGTCTTCGGCAACAAGTTGGAAGTATGTCAATGCCACGGTAATAAAGGCTGTGACAATCAAGAGGATGATGAACACAATAAATAAGATGCTATAGATTGTATAGATTCTGTGGCCCCACACGCTGGCAAATATGTAATAAAGTTCGATATATATCGCACTGAAAGGCAAGAATCCAGCCATTGCCATTTGAGGCAATGTTCCACGATACCAAGGTAATGTTGGTACCTCCCTGGGATATTTTGTAGTGCGACAGGGGGCATGAAACTCCACCTTACTATTCTTTCCAGCGATCCCTCCCAAGAGTAACAATGGTGAGGTCACAAGGGCCCAAATAAGAAATATGACGACTATGGTGCCAAATGGTAATGCTGCTGTGGCGTGATAAGCAATGGCAACAGTGTTAAGAAAGCAGAACGCAAGAAATAGTGGTCCGCAGAAAAGGCTTCCAGTCAATAATAAATTTCTGACCTGTACAATGAGAATAAAGTATAAGACTAGCATCTTATAAAGTTAGTATCTTTTAATTTAAGTACTGTCTCTATCCCTCATTACGTATGTACATACATACATACATAGATACATGCTTACATACATCATCGATATATGTGACTATACAATGTGTGTGGATGCAATTTTCTGTTGAGAAGGTGTTGAGCAGCATTTACATACAGAAGGAATATCCAACATAACTTAATATTAGTTAGATGCATCTTGAACCTTTTTAAATCTTCAAGTAATCTATTTCTAATAATGGGTCCTGTAAATTTAAACAAGCATCATGGGCATAATATAATGGCCAAACTAAGAAAATCCTAACAACCATCAGAAGCAATTTGCACCGGTATAATCATGAACAAATTACTCAAGACAAGTTCATGAACCACAAAAAATCAATAAGATCAGGTATTCATTTGTCAAGATGATGCAAGAGCCTGTGGTTGCATGATACAAATTTCATAAGCATTCTTAGAAACTATATATTTCCCCTGAGGATGACAACTTGAATTTTAAATAATCATATTAGCAAATGTTGATCTATTTCAATCTTTCAAGAGCACAAGAAAGCATTTGAAATAACATCCCGGACTCTTGTCATGTAAAATGACATCTATTAGCATGCATTTTCTATGTCATTTCCATTTGTCCACTAAGCTTCTTAGCTTGCTCACAAGATGAGTAAAAAGTATAGACATGAACACAAGATGATAAACAAACATAACAAAGGTTGAAATAGATCAGTGGCAGCAGAAATGGGTTCAACCATTTTTGTCGGTTTTATCAACTAACAGAATTGAAAGCTGATTAATATCAAGCAGGTGATTTAATCTGCTAATATGAAATCCACTTCTAATTGACAAGATTATTAGCCAAACCGACTGAGCTAAATTACAACCTTTTGTTAATTAGAAGCACCAGAGAGTTAAGGATTGTGATAGAAGCAAAACATACCCAGTTTGTTCCTTCTAATTGGCAGTAAAAAGCGGCCGAGGCATATCCAGCAATTCCAGATGTAAGTGAATAAATGACTACCAGTGCAGTGAATAGAGCTCCTCGGTTGTATGGATAAAATACACCAACCAATGCAAGGATAAAAATGAAAATCGTGCTGTGGAAAACCACAACTAAAATTATCATTTCTTTGAAATTATTGCATTCACCAAACTTATCAATGCGTAATTTTGGCAGACGAAAGAAAGTTATTGAAATACTTACAGGGCAAACAGCTGGGTACCTGAACCAAGGGCTGCAGCAAATAAAGATTTGTGCTTCGGGTACCTGAATACGTCTCCATGAATGTACTTCCAACCAGTTTCTTCTTGGTCATCAGCTATCTCTTCATCATGAGCATACCTTTACATAATTAGAATTATAGTTAATTCTGATACGGAACAGATCAGAAAAATTAAAAACTAGGTAAACATAAATAAAAATGCACTCACTTAACAAAATCATTCTTAAGGACCCGCAAAAGAATAGTAGCCAGAAAACCAGTCAGGAGAAGAACCGTAACGCAGGAGTTGATAATTGAAAACCAGTGGATTTCCAAGTGATGGGGTAGTGAAGAAGACTGTGAGTACTTCTCCATTCTTTTCTCAAAAGGAGTGTTAGTTTCTTTCCATTTCACAGAGTACATGAATTCAACATTAATTTCCTTATCTTCAGTCACATCTACAAGGGCATTAGGGTCAGTTCGAGCATTAATCTCAATGACACGATCCTTATTATAAAAGATCTCGAAATGAAGGTGCTTAAATAGGTAATATTTGTACTCGCTGGGGTCAGATTTTTCTTCTTTCTCAACTTTGCCCAAGAAACCCCAGATTGGCAAATCATCAAAGTACATCTGGAAATAGTAGTCTTTCGCGACTGCACTTCGAAATTGTGCAACTTCATTCTTATCTAATTTCTTGTTGCAAACAACTTCAGAGCTTTTGTCCTGCAAAAAATCCAGTGTATATGGGGCACTGACAAGCCTATCTCCATTCAGAACTTCCCCAAGAGCTTCCTTTTTCTCTTTCATATGAGCTGCAGTGGAGAACCATCGACTATAAGAAATTATTTCATGAGATAATTTTAGCAATAAGTGCATCTTCATAATTAAAGGAGCGAGCAAACCAAAAGATACAAACCTGGGAAACAGAAAGGAAGATCAAAGTAGCGGTATGTTTCACTGGAATGGACAAAAAAACAAAAGGGTTGCCATTAGTTAATCATATAAGATAATGTTCTTCGGCAGATATTACCTCCAATCAACTTCACTATCCAATATTCTCATTAAACAAAGAAAAATCTCAGTGTTAAAAAAGGTTACCATTTCTAGTCGTAGTTTGACTGATAGTCCAAATGCTTCAAGCGTTACCTTCTCTTTTCCCAATGGAATATGCATCTTTCAAGCTCATTTTTGAGTCAGCCTTAATAATGTTTTTAAACAACCCAAGGAATCTCAATCAATTTTTTTCACAAATCTCCACACAGTTTGAGGACTCTTCTTGGATCAGTTATTATAAGTGGAATCTTCTTTACAATATTAACTAAATGAATATTATTTGTATCTGTATTCATATAAACATTATCTTTAAGCAAGGTTTCGATCAGCTCTGCAGTTAACCAAACCTCATGGAAGTATGGCATTCATAACAAATGGTTATATCAGTAGCATATGCATTTACTAGGATTTATTATCATAACACTCTTTGAAGGATTATTTTGATTTTTCAATAACAAAAGTAAAATGAAACATCCCTGTCAATTACCACCCTGTAGGAATAAAAATCATCTTTCAAACCAAGAGTTTCACTTAAAATCATTTTCTTGAAATTTCTACAGTTCACCAATTTGATTTATCCAAAAATTACAAGTTGAATTGCAGCAACAAATCAACACAGACAAAGCTGATGAATGCATATTTGCACTTCAAATTCATGGCATCAGCTGCTTCATGCAGAAAGTTATACAACAGTGACAAGCAAAATATAAGAGTGAATGATGAAATTTTGAACTTGTTAGGACGGGCAATTTATAAACTCATCAACTATGATTCTCTTCTAGCTCATAACATAGCTGGAAAAGAGATTAATATGATAATTCCAAGATTCGGCTTCCCTTTAATTTAATGATTTTAAACTACATTGACTACAGGATACATATAATTGATCTGAAGAGACAGTATCCAGGTATGTACAATACTATACTAACACCCATAAAACAATTAGTGGCAAATAAAGTTGAACAAAACATGAATATAACCCACATGAAAACAACCAAAAAGGTCATAATGAATATATTAATGACACCTCAGAATCAAGACAAGCAAAGTAGAGAGACATTGATAATTTCTCCAGCATCTTCCCATTCATTAGCAGGTTTGCAAACAAATTTAAAACAAAAAAGAAAAAAAAAACTGTAAAGCTCCAAGTACTATGGTATACACAAACTGTCACCAACTAAGGTGGAAGAAATTAAGGTACCAACTAAAATTATCACCTGAACAAGGCGGATTATAACAATTAGACTCAGTTGAACAATTGCATGCTTAGTTGAACTAGTTCCAAACAATTATTTTCACTCGGATTGTTCATTCCCTGTTCAATTTTCTGCAGCCAAGTCGAATTATGATAGCCAGTAGTTTCGATCAATGAATCACAAACATACCAGCATATGATTCTTAAATCCCCATTCACTCAATAATGTGCATCCTAAAAACAGGATTCTCTAATTTCATAGTCCAACAGATCAAACTAATTCATAAGCAATAGCACAACGTGAAACCATCAGATCCATAATTTTTTCCAAAAGAAAAAACCACCACCTATTACATGAAATCTCAATCAGCAAACAAGCGATCGAAATTCAAAAATTGAAATACAACATGCATACACACAACATACATCCTTGATAAATAATCTCAATCATCATAATAATAATAATTAAAATAAATAAATCCTTACCTAGGATTATGAAACGGCCCGACCTTATTTGCATAAAGCGGCACAGGATCTCCAGCCTTGAACGTGTGATCCGATCTCACCAAAACTACGGCGCAAACTAGCAGCAAGAAACCCACGCTCCACCCTCCTCCTGCCATTTTCTTTTTCCACAACCTCACTCAGTCACTGCGTCGAGAAGTGAATACTACTAATAATAAAGTGAAGAGATCATTCATGAAGAAAACGAGCACGGATCTCATGACTGCATGTGCAAAAGCCCAAGTTCAAAATTTTTCCCCTTTTTTGTGCATTGTTTTTTGCTTTTATCCAATGAATGGGAATTTATCGATGCATTTATTGCTTCATTATCAAATAATTCGTAAGTTCGAACGAATCCAAATTCACCAAAAACGCCTTGCAAATTATGGGAAGATATCTGATGTAGAAGTGATACGGTAATTAACAGAAAAAATTAGGCTTCTAAACATATTTAGAGAGAGAATATATTAAATTTCATGCTATGTGATTTGTGATCATCCCATGCACGTGGCTCTAAGCATTACACGCAATTGATGGGTTTACCAATGTAGCAAAGTCCGGATCATCCTAACAATCAAATTTCCTGTGGATTGTATACTGCCCATTTAGCTTTGTGATTGAGGCTAAATTTGCAGTGCAATCGCAATCTAAAATTAAATATTATAATAAAATTATGTTTTTTATCGAAACTACAAATTGCAGCTTTTAGTCATTGTAAATATCTTTTATAGATATAATCCAATTACCCCATCTGATATAAAAAATAAGCTAATTATTTATTTGTGAAAAAAAAAATAGTAAATTATCCTCTTATATTTTTTAGAATAAAGCAAAATAGTACTCAAGCGACTTTGTTCCATTCGCGAGCACTTTTTAAGATTTTTTTGATATTTTTTAACTTTAATCATAAAATTATCTTTACATCCTTATTAATAGCCGTTGCATCCTTATCTTTACATCCTTATTAATAGCCGGACATAGTTATTTTTTATTTTTGGGGGTAAACGTCACGTGTACCTAAGTGGGAGGTTTGACTGATCACTATTCATTCATAAATGAAGTTTCAAGCAACCTTGTGCATCAGACTTAATGCAACTACGTTTTTTTCTTATTTAGTTGTTAAAAAGTCATGTTTCAGACATAATTAGAATATGTATGGAAATTGATGAGTTTTAAAATAGGACCGTCGTTCATCATAAGATGATGAAAAATCTCTTATATTCTTTGTATTGTGTATTCTCCAAACTCGTGGCAATGATAGTTATTTTTTATTTTTTAATTTTTTAACACCCGAAGGTGGGGAAGCTTTTCGGGGTCCCCGTCCCTTTTTCATTGAAATTTAACTAACAGTCATCCCTACATCATTACTGCAAAAAAATCATAATCGGAGGAGTACTACTCTTTTACAGTGTAACAATTTCTTCTAGCGACATTATGTTTTGAGTTTTTGCTGTCATCTTCTTTTGATTTGCCTTGTCCGAATTCTTGGGCCACAAGAGTTGCTCCTTTGTTTCATCACCCGATTTTTCTCCTCTGAATTCTTGAGCCGGTAATCCGGTTGCTCGTTCATAAAGAATTGATTTCTGGGCAGTCTGGTCGGAGTGGCCAGCTCCTGTAACAGCTGCTCTGCGGATTCTGTATCAACTGGGTTGCAATTGGCCAAGCAGATCAGGTCGCGAATCTTCAAATCAGATCAGGTCGTGGCAATGATAGTTGATCAAATAGGAAAGAAATTTCTTGTATCGATAAATAAAAAACACAAGTACGGATAGATAGATATTGAAATTCAAAATTCAAGAATGGAACCGATTGGATTTCTTTGCCATAAACTACGATTAAGAGGTTAGCTGATGGAATGACCATATTTACATGAAACTCGTAATTTATGGGTTCATGAGATTCAATTATTTTTTAATATCATGGACCATTATTAGATGAACATACATATACAATAGGTACTCTTCATTTAATTGACTTCTTTCGTTTGTGCATATGAACGCTCTAAGATGAGAGATTAGATCCCAAACATTTAATTTTTTATTTATGTTTTCCATTACGTTAACGGCATCGAAGGCAATACCGATCTTTTCGCTAAAGTGTAGTACATTTAATTACTAACATGAAACTCGTGCATGCTATGCACCAAAATTCACATATTCTATAAAATTTTCCTAAATTCTCAATTACATAATAGATGTTATATTTTAATACAATAGTGCAAAATTATTTATATAGAACTCAATATTAAATTCTTTTACTAAGTTTATTTACAGAATATTTTGAACATAACAATAGAATATTAGGGTTAAATGTAATTTATCCGTGTGATATGTGAAATGAGCAAACAACCTCTGTGAGAAAAGAATTAGCAAATACTACTGGGTGTTGGGGTAATTTACTATTTTATTTTTCACAAAATTTTTTTCCTCATTCTTCATATCACATGAGAATAAATTGCATTTTTTCCTAGAATATTATAATCTTTTTACACATTGAGAAAATTTATTTTATAAGATTCAAATACAATATATATTTTTTTGTTCAATTAATATACTTTTAGTAAAATAAAAATATTAGTGTTAAAGTTATTATCATATACCTTGTGATATAAATTCCTCTAGAAAAATATGATTTGAATTAAATGATCATTTATCAAAAGCTCGCGAGACAATACCCTATTGCAATAATAATATTTCAGAAAAATATCAGGCCCAAAATTGATAAAGTTTCCGGAAGTAATAATAATAAAAAAGCATTAGTAACACTGAAAAAAGTTATCAGTATCTTAAACCAAATAAAAAGGGAAGAAATATATATATATATATATATATCTAATTTATGTGCTTACATAAAAAGAAAAGACATATATATATATATATATATATCTAATTTATGTGCTTACAATACACATATACATAACAAATTTGAAATGGGACAAACGTAACATATATAATCAAAAAATGTTGTAGTTGGTTCTCATCTACATATAATAAAACAGATTCATTAAAGCTATCCATCTAAATCTCACGTATATGAGATGTGGACAGCCTCAATAAGCTCTATTATGCAAATAAAATATAGTATATTTTTTAGATAAAAATAAAAAATTATTAAATTTAATTAAAAAGAGATCTTAGCAATATTATCTAACAATTTTTTGGATGAAGCATTTAAAATATTATTTTATCAAAAAGAATCCGATTTTTGGATGAGTTAATCTATCATCAAAATCACCACGTTTGCTGTGAAAATTTATTGGCGTTATCCTGTTAAATGCCTTTTCTCTTCGCAACACCTATATCTCACTATCACAGTTATTAGTAAAGATTAACAGATTCCTCTAATTATCCTGCATATATCTTGCAAATGTTTGAATGAAATTGTTACCTAGCAAGATATCGGCACCTGTTTCATGAAAGTATATAGGAGGTGTTTTTACCATAAACTAGGGTGATCCAAATGCTCCTCCAATCATGATTTTGGCTTCTCGTATTCCCTTATTGAGAATCAGGATTCTTTTCGAAAAATCCCTTCCTGCAATAACGGGTAAGGTTTCCCTTGCTTCCTTAGGAAAAACTCCAGGTTTTGCCATGCAAATTCCTGATCCTGAATCAATATAAGCTGCAGAATACTCAGTCTTATATTGATCATACAACATACCAACAGATATGTATTTAGAAAAGGGACTCGTCATTTAATCCTTATGGTAACATCACCAAGACTGAATTCTGTTCCGTTACCTTTTCTTCCCATGGTTTATGATATTCGAGGAAACTTAACCCCAAAGTCATACTCCCATTTTGTCGCCCTGCAACACCTGCAACTAAAATTTCATGGCCTGCTATTTCTAGCTTGCCCTCATATTTTCCAACAACAGGTTGCTGCAAATGGTATAACTCGTCACAAGGAAAAAAATTTCTTTCTTAGTGATGTCAAATATAACTTGTATATCTTTCCATCCTTCAGGGCATCTAAGTTTTACGTTATCTACCATAATCTCTTGAGGAGTTAAAACTTTTAATAACTCTTTCTTCTTACCTCTGTAGCCTGTAATTCTATCTTCCGAAAAGGACATCCGACTACTAAACTCAGTCTTAGTGCTAAGTGTTCGATCTAAAATTGGGTGATCTTTTATAACAATATCAACACCACCTATTCTAGGTATCCTAATAGGATCTGGTGTCATTACCTTGGCGAATTCCTTGAAAATTCTAGGAATCTCAATATACTCTTTCCTAAGAAATAAATCTGAATGATGCGTATTGGAAAATGCATAAGCTATTCTATAAGTTATAGAATATGGTCTATTACCTTCTTTCATTAGATCTTTTCTTTTGAAATCTTAATGAATGGTTAAGACTCTACTAAAATCTTGGTCTGCTAGGTTATATGCAATCCTAGGATGAATGTCAAACATTAGTTTTCCATCATACAAATTTCCTATCATTGTTCCAAGACAACCATCTCTCAAGTTATTGATTCTTCTATCCATTATCGATAAATGTATTTTTGAATCAATTCCTTCCTTAAAAGTTGCTTTTATTACTACTTCAATAGTTCCTATGTGTATTCATTTCATAGTAATAGTAACTTCTTTTCTAAGCTTACTTAATTCTTCAAGAATTTCTTCCTTAGGAATCAATTGCATCTCCACCACATTACCAGTAAGTTCCATAGGTATAACAAACTCACCTGAACTTACTTTGTAGATTATGTGATGCTTCCTTTGGTTTACTCCTATCTGGTTCTAGACTTTCCCAATCCCTCCAATCCTAAATCTATCGTATGGGCTGAGGTCGGAATCTTGTCGCATGATTCTTTTTATGGTTTTGTGTGACACCGTCATTCTGGAAAGGAATCCTGATACGCTTTCAGAAGTTTGAACCTATCTCCCTCGTTGTAATTATTCTGACTCAATTGAAGATCCATCCGAATCAGTCTCTATTTCTCCTCATAGACACTTTCGTCTGAAGGAAGATCTTCAAATTGGTAGATGGGTACCAAATTGCCATAGTAGACTGCATCTAGGATATCATCCGTGGCTTTAAATTTTCTCAATTCACCATGTTTCTCTTGGCAATCGGGAGATATATGTCCTTTTGCTCCGCAAGTCCAACAATTGCAGTCTTTGAAATTTTCATTAGCTCGGGTATGGGCCCATCTGAAATTTCTTCTTATAGGGGTTCTTCCGGTGGATCTTGCATCTGTTCGTCTGGATCCTTGGGATGAAGCCTTGTTGGTCCTATTCTCTGTCTTGATTTGTATGTTCTGGCTTTGGACTTGGACCACCATGATCTCCGTCAGGAAAAGGTTCTTTTGGAACTCCTGGGGTAGGAGTCACTATTTTGCTTCCTACTTTTCCTTGGCTCGCTTGATTCTCCTATAATAGTAAGAAAATCATTGTTATCACAACAGAGAGGGGTTTGTTTGATTTTACCTCTCAGTCTTTTCATATTCTTCTGGATGGATGCTTGATAACACGAATCCTTCAGTTTGTCTTTAAGGAAAGACATTCTTCGCGCTACTGAATCTAGTTGTCCTTCAGGTACTTTGTATGACTGGATCAATATTTCCCTCCATGGATTGCATATCTTTGCAAAAACATTGGAGTTGCTACTTCCGTTGCTACTCCACTCTAGAAGAAATACTTGCGAAATCAATAGATGTAATTATCTGCTGCGCAAATACTCCTAAGTTCAAGGCTGAAGAGAGGCTATGCATATTCTCTAGCCTTTTCTGCTTTGCTTCCTTCGAAATATCCATATACGATGAAGTGTATCTTGAGAAGTCTTCCTACCTGGTCCGCTATCGCGCCTTTTGAGTCTCCGACAAGGATGCTAGCTTTGGTATCTTCTGGGGTATTATCCCATCCGATCTTCATAGATCCCTCTAAGCTCAACTCCACAAGCTTTATGAAGTTTTTCTTGTCGAGCTCTAGGGTAGTTACTGCTATCTTGATTGCTGCAACCCATTCGTTTATCAATTTCTCGGTATTTTGAAAATCGATAATATCCAGGTTTAGTACAGCGCCATATGGATGTTCGAAAATCGATAATATCCAGGTTCAGTATAGCGCCATATGGATGTAAGGGCTGGAGCATGGTCCTCGCCGAAGGTGTATTCTCCGGCACTTTCTTTGGATTTCTCCCTGGATTTTCCTTTAGCCTCGTTCCCACAAACATTGGAGTGACATTAGTGTGGAAATCCACACTTTCTCTCATTGGTTGATCCTGTGGAGGATCATTAGAACATGTAATTCCCTCTGGTAGTGGTAGTGCTGGAGTGATCTCATTTGTTTGGATATTGACCAAATCCACGATCCCGAGTTGGGAAAAGGATTCTGCCAATTCTTGTAGATATGATAGGTCTGCTCTTGTTACCTCTATTATTTTATAGATATGATAGATGCGATAATCAGATCTTCTCTAGACTTTGGATTTGGAATCTCCGTAGCCTTTCTCATCTGGTGTAGAAGAAGTACTGTTCCAAGGGCGTCCCTGATTCGCTCCTGTTTAGATCTAGATGTCTCAGGGCTCTCCCTTTGATTTCTCTTTAGATTTGTAATTTCTGCCTTCAGATCTGTAAGATTCTTATGTAGATCGGGAAGGATCTTAAGGATCTCGTCCGCCTTTCAGCTCAAAGATTCTATTTTCATAGGTATATGGATTAACCTATGTCCATAGTTTTAAACCGTCTTTTGGATCTCCCGAAGATAGAGATCTTGAGAGATCTTCGATGTATCCGGCTCAAGTTCCTTCCAATCAGTTATAATTTTTAGAATTAAAATTATGTAGAAATTTACCCATTCCGCTTCTCCTGGCTGGGATTCTACCATGGACTTCAGTGGAGTGTAGACGCCTCACTGCATTCCCTAGTAGCACTTGTCGAATTTCAAAATTTCTCAGCTATTCTTTTTCCTCTTCCGGCGTGCGAAGTCTTGGATCAATCCTCTTGGAACCATTAAAACACTTGTCAAGAATTTCCATGAGAAATTCTCTTCTTTTTATTTCCAAAATTTGGAAACATTCCCTGTTTTCACATTAACTCAAACTTTCGTTCAGTTTCATTTTTCTCAAATAGTCTCCTCCATTAGTGGATAAATAATATAAAAATATAATATAATCATATATTTCTTCAATAAACCTAGGCTCTGATACCATTCTCGGTGAGCATTAATAAAAGTTTTTGAAGTGAATGCATATGGACTAAAACTGCTTTTTAAAAGTTGCATAGGGGTAAAATTGTCCGACAATCTGACAGAGGACTAAAAATAAGCAATTTCGTAAGTTACTGGACCTAAAAAAATATGGGCATAGTTATTGAACTAAAATTAAAATTAGACATACTTAGCAAACTAAAATGATACTTTTCCCTTCAGAATTAGAAAGAGCAAAATATATCAAACACGTTTTATATATATTGTTAACAAAATTGTAACAACAAATATTTTTCTCTATGTGTTTTATGACAACTAAAAGCTATAAAAGTGTAAAATTTTTTTACGTCAAATAAAATGAATAGACACTACATGTCAACACAAATGTAGACCATTGTAGCCAAGACGAGGTTTGACAAGTACTACATTTTGTAGTGTATGAATATTTTTATAATACTACCCAGTTGTACTCTAACTATCATTGAAAATGATGGGATGCTTCCTGAAATTCTACTTAATTTATTGTTAAATTAACATATATTTATATATATGTGTATGTGCGTGTATATATGTAGATAACTTAATTATATAACCAAATAAATTATGACAAATGTAAAAAATTAAATTAAATTTTCAATATAATTAGTTAATTTAATTGATATTCCGATATATATATATATATTTATATAAAGTGCTGATAAGTGTTAAAGTGAAGTATATAACAAATTAACATAGTTCGTTACAGTCAAGCACCACCTGGATTAATCTTGACAAATACTAAAGGGTAGTATCAAACCACTTATTCAAATTGATGCTTGCGATTTTAGCACTGCACGAATAGATGTGTGCATTTCGGTTCGCCGAACCGAATCAAACCGAATTTTTGGTTAACCAAAAATTCAGTTCGGCCATTTTGAAGAGCTGAAAAGGTTGGGTTTCAGTTCGGTTAAAACCGAAAAAGTTCAATTTTTTGTTTTTTTGTTTTTTTGTCATTGTTTACTATAATTTTTCCCCCTCATTTTTGACAAGAAGCTACAAGCCTACAAACAATTTCACTTAGTTTTGCAAGGTCAAGCACACAATTAATGAATGAAACAAAAAAAACAAAAAACAAAAAAATTCTATTAGGCATTTCATCAAACACCTTCAAAGCAAAACTTGTAAGTCAAATTCTTTGAATTTCTTTTTCTTTGTAAGAGAGCAAAGTAGTTGATGGAGAAGAGAAGACTGGTGGACAGAGCTGCTATCGCCGGCTGGAGAGTGGAGGAGACTGCACTAAAGGAGGTCTATTGCGTTGCCGTTTTCTTTTGTCTTCAGTCTTCCACTATTCTACGTTCTATTTCTCTTTCTCACGTTTCTTGTTTTCTTTCTCTATCTTTAATTATTTATTTTATAGTTTATATGGTAATAATATAATATAAGTATATAAATATAATATAAAAAAATTCAGTTTTTTGGTTCGGGTCGGTCCCCAAACGGTGACCAATAAAACCGAACCAAAAAACCGATTTTTTTAAAAAAAATAAAAAATCAAACCTAATTTTTTAGTTCGGATCGGTTGGTTTAATTGTTTTCTGGACACCCTTAATTTTTCTGTTTAGAATGACAAAGTAGCAGCGAGAGGGTTCTTAGAATGTTGAAGGACAGATCTATTGAGGGGAGCCTTCCATATTTATAGATGATGAGCCCTCTTCACAGGAGTTCTGGAAAGAGCTATATATTCGAGAAGGAAGGCGGGATTCTGGTGGATAAGATTGCATCTTATCCCCTTTCTGATTAGCATGTCTTCAGATAAGGGTGAATTCCTTCTTCATGAAGACTCTTGCATTGCAAGGAGTCTTCTTAGGCTGAGGAGTTCAATTTCTTGAGGGTACCTTCCTTCCTTCAGGCTGGCCTTGGGAAGCTGCTGCAAGCCTTGGGAAGCTGCTGCAAGCCTTCATACTGGGCCTTGTCCTTGGTTCAATAATGATGAGGCAGGCTTCTTTCTTGGACAGATTTTGTTAAGGTGGGCTCCTTCTTGGGCTAAGCCTAGTGGGCCTCTCTTTTGGGCCGAACCTATTGCAGGATGCTTTCTTCTTGGGCTAAGCCCAGCACCCTTGGGCGAGTTGACTCTTTCTTAAGCTGGCAGGCCTGACTTGGGGTTAGCACTTCTTCTTCGGCCTATCTCTTTTGGTTGTACCCATCATTCAGTCCCTCCACTCTAAGGAAGAATGATGTCTCCTGGCCCCTTAGAGTAAGAGGTCTTGTATCACTGGAAGAAGGAACCTATCTTCATTACCATGGCATCTGTAAGGAAGGAGGATGCTTTCTAACTCTTTGAAGTAGTAGTCCCTATAACCTAGAAAGGAAGGATCTGTATTCACTAACGTGGTGTATACCTTTCTCATGGCCTGCTGCAAACTGTTGGGGAAAGTCTATCCTTATTCTTTTCCTAGGCTGATTTGATGGCTGTAATTATGACAGGGGGCGCGTTCTTTTGGAAACCGCAGCACCCAGGTCTGGTAACCTATTTCCCACACGCATGGTAATCGCCCTCACTCTAGTGGTTATCAGAGATGTGGGTTAAAAACTCGTCAATTAGCAGTCTTTTGGTTTCCTCCTCTTTCAAAAACTTTTCTTTGAAGCACTAGGATCTACCTCCAGTCTTCGTCTTTCTTTGTAAGTATTTTCTTTCCATCTCCTTAGAGTTTCATCTTTCTTTCAAAAATTATCTTCTTCTTGCGAGTCCGTGCGCTTTCCCAAACAGACCTTCTTGAGCGATGATCCCTCGATTGCAACTTCCAAGAGGGTGAACTCCTGTTTTGCCTCGTTTTGGAAGGGGCCAGAGGAGGAGCCTGAGGCAAGCTACTGTAGCTGCCTGTTGTTTGATAGATGAAAACAGGGACAAGGATGAGGGGGAGAACAAAGGGAAGGGTTCTTCCCCTGAGGAAGAGAAGGTAAGGTCCCCGTCTCAAGGCAGGGACGCTTGAGTTCTCCTTTGAGGATAGGGCGTCTGGATCTCCTTCAGCAGAAGAGGAGAGAGTAATCCCTCAAGTGGAGAGGGAGAGGAGAAGTGGGCTCCTCAGTCGCCAACAGATTGGGAGCCTTCCACCCTGAGAACTTCCTATATTGACCAGCTCTTTCAAGAATGCCATGTCCCTCATGCTTTCGTTGTATGTACCACCTTACCGACAAGTCGCCCTTTCCATCCCCCTCCTAATTGTTTATGTTTTCTTGCTGCACAACTCCAACTGGGTCTGCGCTTTCCTATCCCTCTTTTTTATTTTGAGGTAGCACATATTTTTCAAGTTCCTCTTAATCAGTTGGCTCCAAATTCTTTCAAGATTTTGGCCAAATTTTTTATAGTTCTTCGTTTCCATGGTCATCCTATAGTGCTCACCTCTTTGCCAAGTGTTATCGCCTCAAAAAGGATGAAAAATAGTTCTTCTGTTTCGTACCCCGTCAGGGGGTATCCTTCTTGCATCCTTCACATCCTCTAAAACACTGGAAGAATAGTTATTTTTTTTCCTCCCTCCTCATGCTTGGTCCTTCCCAAAATAATGGATCTTCGAGACCCCTCCTCCTGCGCATGCAGGACTAAGAATAGCGGCCTTATCCGCTTGTTGAAAAAGTTGAATGCGTCCTCTTATGATTGTCGGTCTTTAGTTGATGAGAGGCTATTGGGGTACTTTGGGCTAGCCCCTAAAACAGAGTCCTTGGGGGATTCTTTTGGTATTTTATTTCTTTATTTTTGTCTATCATTGCCTTTCATTCTTTATGCTTTCTTGAAGTGTTGATCCTCCTTGTTTGTGTGCAGAGAACATAATGTTCAACAAGCTTATGAGGGATCACACAATAAGGGGTCGTGCTGGGGGGACCCTTACTCGAAAGTCTTTTAAAAGGATCTTGCCTCTAGTGAGTCAAGAGGTAAACGCGTTTCCTCCTCCTTCTCTCCTTGTCTAGTGGCTCTAAATTCCTTAAAGAAGCCTCGCATGGGTTCCATGGTGGCCCCTCCTTCTAGTGCTTCCTCCCAGGTCTTCTCGCGCATCTTCTATTTGCCTCCACAACTGCCACCTGCTCGATTAGGATAAGGGGAAGACCTCTTTGGTCACGAATCTGAGGAAAGGGGCCCTATCTCCTGGGGACAAACAATTCTGATGGTTCTTGCTTTCTGTAGGCCGCCTCTGTTTATGAGGAACTTTCTTCCAAGGCCCAATGGGGTTCCTCCTATCCTACAAAAAAACGCCCAAAAGCGAAAATTGGAGGATAGGATAGAGCATCTGGGAACTGAGAATGCCAAACTGAGGGAGACATAAAAGGAGATGACGAGCTGGTGCCAACAATTGGAGAGGGAGGAAGCTGTAGAAGGAGACAGCTAGCCATGAGAGCACTCCGAAGAAGGAAGTGGAGAAGGCAGTGATGGATTTCCTACATCATGAGGTGGGCAAGAATTATCTGGAGGCCTACTCGAAAAGCCGCTTAAAGGAGTTCAGGAGGTCTGTAAAATATCAGCAGGAGGTGGCCAAAATAGCGGGACCCTTCTTTGAGCATGGCTTCACAGCCTGCAAAGAGCAATTATAAGCTCAAGGGTATCCCTTGTAGAGAGGAACCTTCTTTTCTTGATATTGCCACAACGTTATATAAGGCGCACAATCTTTTGTTGCTGAACCCTCCATCCCAGGAGAGGGAGTCCCCGCCCAGATTCAGGTTGGTTCATTTTTTAGCCTTCTATTTATACTCATTAGCTTTGTGTTGATATTTTGGAACATTTTCTCAGAAGGAGAATTGGATAACTTTTTGGGCAAGGTTGAGGCTGATATAAGGAGTCCCCCAAACAAAGAAGTAGTTGATGCCATACCCAGGGGATCCTCAGGGAGAAAGCGCCCCAAATGAGAAGGAAGAAGGACCTCCTCTGGCTACTGATGTAGCTCTCCTACCACCCCAGTGCCTACTATTGATGCCAAAGAGAGAGCAGACCCCACTTGTAGGGACAAACCTGATGACGTAATGTGATTGAATTTTGAGCCTGTTGGGTGGAACAATCTTTGCTTTTTTTGCTTTGCTTGCTTTTTCTCCCATTCAAAATAGGGATGTGACCACTTAATTCTCTACTCTGTTTAGATATTGGCTTTTTGGTTCGTCCCTGGCCATAGTGTTAGGCGAGGGGCTTGAAATGCGATGCTGCAAATCGTTCTTTCCATACTTGATGCTTATCTTTAGATTGTCGCTATTCTGTTAATATGTTGGAGACTTTAGATCTTGCTGTGATGAGGGGTTCCTTTCAGATTTTTGGAGGGAGGCCCTCTCTCAGTTTCTTGGGAAGAAGGTTCCTTGCGCTTTTTCTTAAAAGATGCCTCTTTAACTCTCCTTGGTAGGGGGCTCCTTTCGTCTTTCTTGAAGGATGCCTCCCTAAATATTCTGGCCAAGCAAGTTCCTTCAATTTTCTTTAGGGATGGCTCTTGGGTCTTCTAAATAGGCAGGATCCTTTTAACTTTCTTGAGGGATGGCTCCTTAACTTTTCTCGTGTATGAGTACTTAAACGTTATATCATGAATATACTTGCATAAAGAAGTAATGAATATAAAGCGTACGAGGGCTTAAAAAGGATGGAGCCTTGCATTAGTTTGGCAGGGCTTACTCCTATATAGTTTTTATGCCTCGTTCTAAAAAAAATGAAATACATCATACCTTTCGAAAGGGGTGTTCGCATATGTGGACTTGGTAGAGGGAGCCTTGCAAGAGAACTTGTTGAGGGATGTCCTTTAGAAGGATAATTTTAGAAGGTATCTCCTATGCACTTAGAGATGCATCTACACTCTATAAAACTGTGGCCACAATCATTGGTCGAATAGGAAGAGAAGGTTCTTGGGTCAAGCAATTTGGTGTAATGCGATCTCAAGTATTAAGTATAGACGTCTAGTCCAGGAAGGGAACCGACGTTCAATTCCATGCCCTAGACTAAAGCTGGGAGACGGTAGATGGAAGGACCGTACCCGTATGGACTCGGGAGCCTAAAAGGTCACATGGATTTTCACTTAGTCTCTAGTGCCATGGTCCGTTGCTAGATGGCCACCTATGGTGACGGGCTTTCTTGATCAAGGATTGATAAAAAATTATTAATTAAATTGGATTTAATTAATAAAAATGTTGGACACTAGCCCAAGTCTAGTTGAAAGGTGAACTTAAAAAGTCACACACAAATCACCGAGAAGGACGAGGAATTAATTGGGAATTAATTTCGTAAGTAATTCGATTACTTATATATGAGAGGGATCTGTTAGGGGGATAAGCTCAATGATAAATTATAGGATTAATTTATATTGGGCTTATCCTTTTTATTTAATAAGTTGGATTTATTATGTAATAAAGGCTTATTGGATTCATATATTTAATTGAATTAAATACATGATGGACTTAATTAAGTGGGCTTTAATTAACTAGATTTAATTAATTGGGCCTAGTATTTTAATTAATTAAAATCAGCCCAAGCCCATCAATACCGAGAGACTAGATCGAAAGCTTAAGCGCTACGGGGATGCGCATCCAAAAGGAGAAAGATTACCTCGCTTAGAAAGACATAGCACAATTGATTAAAGAGCTTAAAGAAAAGAGCTGTACAATCTAATTAGATATCGGTTATACGATTCAAAAAAGAAGGCAATTACTAGAGGAATGAGTCACAAGGCACATTCCCCCGCTTTCACTTACATTAGTCTGAGTCGAGGAAAAGAAAAGGAGATTACTGCGGGTCAACCCGTAAAGAGTCTCAAGGAAAGAAAAAGGCATTGTCCCCTTTAAGTTGGTGGAAATAATTGGAAAAGGAAATTATTGACTAACAAAATCATTTTTGGTAAATGCCATGTTAGTCATCCTTTATTTGGAATAAAGAATTATTATCTTATGGATGGCTAAATGAACCTAGACATGTTTTAATGCATCCGTTCAAGGTATATATATGTATGTATATTAATTATTTGGAATAACTAATAAATACATAACAAGCAAGAAAATAATTCTCTCCTCCCTATTCATTCCACTCGGCCAAACCCTCCCTCTTGTACACACTTGGTGTGTTCTTCTCCTCAATTCTTTTCAAGCAAATTGAATTGAGAAATTCGAAGTTCCGATGTGGTGTGGATGCGACTTTAGAGGGTCTCTGTGTTGAGGCCTTGGGTGAACGAATCAACGATGAAAATTCAAAATAAATCAAGAAAAGGTAAGTTTTTTATTTACGATTTTTGTTCCTCCTCGTTTTTCATTATACCAATAGCCCCGTTAGTTTTATTATCGTTTAATTCTATTAACTAAATCGAATGTCCGGGAACTCCAAGGGTACACCCCTTGGAATCATGGTTTCATTGCGATTTCATTTTATTTTACACGATTTATTTTATCCGCTTTCGCTTGTGCATTCCTGGGCTGATCCACTCGCCTCTCGCTGCGCCTTTCAAGACCATCCTTATACTCAAGAACGTTTGTTGAATAGAAGTTTGCTAATCCATGTCAAATATGGCGTCTAGATCATGACTTAAGAAGATACCATGTTTTTCAACTCGGAAATTTTCAATTGTCTATATCCAGATGGGCCAGCTAATTTAGTGAAATACCGACCGAACCATGTCCAATCAAGGTTCAATTTCTTCCTCACAATGACAGTTCAACATCGTCTGTTCCAGGAAGAATTTCAATGAATGAGAATTCCATTATCATTTAGATACTTCAAGAACTTCCACTAAATACACACCATTTCAATCTAATCAAAGGGCTTGACTCCGCAACTTGTTTGGTTCTCCACTTCGAATCTAATTCCCCGAACTTTTCAAAAGTTCTTAGACTTGTGAACCCTCTACTGGTTTTTATGTATTTAGCAACTTACATATTTTTGTTTGGATCGGATCCAACATATCGCTGGGCAAGCATGGTTTTCCCCATAAAGTATTTCACGTCTTTCTTCCTTCTCACAAAGATTTATAAGTTAGTAAGCTCAAATTGTCTACTGCTGAACTCTTTGAATCAACTAGCCTACTTATTCTAACTAGAGGAATGTAGCCTAGCTTATGAATGTTCTTTTTGTAAGTTTTGATTCTTGATTATTTATTAAGTGATTTGCCCTGAGCATACATAATCCAATTATGACATGGAGTGTGACAATCTATAACTCAGCAGACATCTTGTCAAATAAAATATCTTTTATTGATCAAGTTTATAGTCCAACTTGTCCAACAATTGACTAACAGAAAAACTTGATCATGTTGAGTTACCTAATTGCATTTTGTCTTTACATGATTACTAATAGCTAAGTTCATCTAGCCCTTATAGCTTCTGCACCAATGGCCCGACCATTACTTAGCTTTGGAACTGATCTTCTTGGCCTCCTACTCCTTTGCATTTATGCAAATTATTGCATATATGAGCTTGTAAAGCAAGTATCCAATACTCAAAGAATGGATTTAGCAATCATGTTTCTCAACAACAAATGTAATAACTTAGACGTAGAGAATTTTATAACACTCCCTCTTTCAATGTCCTCTTTTTTTTACCAATTTATGCAAACATCTTTCGCAATTCGTGATTGTTGTATCATTTTTCTATTTCATTTACCCTAGCCTTGCGGGACAACAAGAGCATTCAAAGCACTTGTAGCAGCTGACTCTGCTCCATCATTCTTCCTCTTCCAGCATCCGACACCCTTACCTTTCACTGTTGATGTTGAAGCCTCTCAATCCAATACCGATGGCGCAGATTCTTCAATCATTGCCTCGTATTGATCCAACATCTTTATCAACTCCTGAATGGTCTTCTCAAGCCCATTTAGAGTTCATCACAAACAGGTCGAATGAGGATGAACACATCCATGTAAGAGGCTATGGTTATAAAATGATGCTATGCGCAAACTTAAAATGGGAATACCTCTTTCAATTCAAGTTTCCAACTGAGAATCGTTCACTTCGAGATCCCAATGTACGAATCCACTAAAGCAAAATCTACTCCATACTGAAATGAACGAGACCTTGATCCCTTTGCTAGAAGAGATCAAAGCCAAACTCTCACTAAGAGAGGAAATGGGGGGCGGAAAGAGGGGGGGGGGGGGGGGGGGGAATGGCCGAAGTGAAGAGAGGAGTGGGTGTTCTCTATACCATTCACTATGTGTTGTTGTGTATTGTGTAATTATTTTTCTAAATAATTATACACAATACATATACATATACCTTGTATAGATAAGTGAAAATTGTCTAGATACGTTCTACTCATCAATAAGGTAACTCCTCCATCTTTATGGTATGACCCAATCATGTCATATCGAGAAAACTCCAAGTATGGCCAAACTTGTACTTTTCAAAAGTGAAATTTCTTGATCAACTCACCATCCATCAATTGGCTGGTGGCCTCAATTAGTGGGCCGAATTTATATAAAATAAATTCATGGCCTAATGAATTTTAATTAAATCCAATTTAAGTAAAATGCAATTAAATTGAGCTCAATATGTATTTAATCCAATTAAATACATAAGTCCAGAACATCTTAATTAATTCATAAATCTAACTTACTAATCAACTAAGACGAGCCCAATTAAATCAACCCAATTAATATAATCTTGGGCTATCCATAATAGATCAACCCATGTTTAAATAATACAATTATTTACATCTTTTGAAATTAATTCCAAATTAATTCCTTGTTCTTCATCGGTGGTTTTTGTGTGACTTTTTAGGTTCACCTTTCAGCTAAAGTTGGGCTAGTGTCCAACAATACCGATTAATTAAATTCAATCTAATTAATCATTCTTGATCAATCATTGGTCAAGAAAGCTTGCTACCATGGGTGGCCGTTTAGCAACAATCTAAACATTTAGGCTCCCGAGTTCATGCGGGTACGGTTTTTGGCTCTACCGTGTTGCAACCTTAGTCTAGGACATGGAATTTGTTATTAGTTCCCATCCTGGACTACATATCTATGTTTCAATATTTGAGACTGTGTTACACTTAATTGCTCAACATAGGAATCTCATTCCTATTCAACTATCCACTGTGGCCACAGGTTCATAAGGAATGAACACGTCTCCAAGTGCATAGGAGATACCACTGTCATATACTGACAAGGGATGGATCCTCTTTTTGAAACCCATCGTTCTCGCTACACATTCTCAATGTACTGCACAAGGCTTATAATAATCATATTTGCGACATAATAACCTCTTTAACATAACCAATATATAGACAATGTGTGCACGTGACTGCCATAGTTCCTCAAGTCTGAGGACAACTCACGTACTATCGAATCGGGGACTTAAGTGATACCGATCAAGCCTCCAAAACTTTCATATGACAATCCCTGTGAGTGAGTTCAATCAGTTAACCACCTTGTCAACTAGCCCATTAAAATTGCATAGACGTCCAATGTCTGTTGCCCATTAAATACGACACCTATCCAATGAATGCAATACTCAGTGCAAGTCTCAATAGGGCTCTCGATGCCCAGTCTCGAGGTCCTCGACTGGAATGTTTCAGATGAACCTTCACGTTGGTTTTATAGCCGCCATCCAATGACCGGCCCAACTAAATGGGTTATCTAAAATGACCTGTGGGCATCTGTTGTGACGTTGAAGCATTGCTTAACGTATTTGGTAAGTACAATACATACATATACCGAAGATGAATACTTACCATATTCATCATAACAATATTACTTGAATAAAGATCACTTGCAAAAGTTCCCAAAACCACCAATCCAGTTGGCTTTTTGGTCACCTATTCCAACAAGGTTATCAGAAAAATGAGTGACAGAAACTAGCTTTACTATAACCCATGACCAACGTGTTACAGACATGGGATGGGTGATTTACGTAATTTGAATGCTGATGGGAATCATATTTTGAAGCATCTTATTTTTTTTGTACATATTTTGCGAAGTTTGGGAGGAATAAGATTAGGAAGGAAAGAAACAGGCTTTGAAAATATGTGGATTGTCTCTTCTACCATAATTAGGAACTAGTATAAAAGGGAGAAGGAGATGAAGGAAGAAGAAGACCTTTTATTGGAAAGTTCTAAAATTCACATCGAAGCACGAACAGAGGACGAGGAGGCGAGTGGCGGAATAGATTCGGGACCGGAGTGATAGTCGGTCAACCCTGATTTCCTATCCCATTAGGTTTTCTAAATCTTCTTCTTTCTATTACATCTAGCTAGTATGAACTAATGTAGTTTTTGCTAAGGCTTCTGGAAAACTTAATTGAGATAATGTTTTGAGTACTTTTATTGAAGTAATTTGCAACTTTGTTTCATATATCTACATATGATTGTGCTTATTATTATGATTTGAGAGCTTGATCATCTTTGAATTGAATTAGTTATGTTGATAAACTGCAAGGGAATTCAGCACAATAGACAAGGTAATTTATGGTTTGAATTGAATGATATGTAGATACACAGACATAATTCATCTGGTTACATAGGTTGTTTATGGATCTTAACGCATTATTGTCATGAGAATTAGACTGGAAGAATCCACTAATTCCTTGATAATAATAGGTATGGTATAGCTCGAAAGGGTATATCGAATTAACTTGGGAAGAACCTCAATATATAAAAATACTTGCTCGTTAAATTACTCTATTAATTTAATATTCAGTGGATCAATTAGGTGGACCAACAACCTTGGCATTTTTTCCATTATCAAATCTTCTCCAACGCTCTTGTTTACCTTATTTCCCTTAATTCTTGCATTTCGTAGTCATAATCTATCACTTGATAACTTGCTAGTGACCTATACATATTTTTGCAATCAGCCGACATTCAATGCATAACTTAATTACATGGGTTATTTAAATGGTCTATGGGCATCTGCCATGACATTAAAACAATGGTTAACGTAATTGGTAAACACAACAGACACTTATGCCAAGGATGAATACTTACCATATTCATTGGGGCAATATTACTTGAATAGATTGCTAAATAGTTCTAATAACCGTCAATCTAATTGGCTTTTTGGTCACCTATTCAACATTATTTATTTTAATGCCCTTCCAAATAATATTATTTCCCTTGATGATCCCCATATTATTGATGTTCTTACTTTAAATATAAAAAACTACAATTACAATATGAAGTTTAGGTCTCATGTTTATGAAATAATTTATAAACTTCATTATAAGATTGTAAACACTACTCTAGATATTCATGTCATATCTCGTACTAAGTCCTGAGGCCAAACAAGATTTTGGAAAATAGATAGAGTCAAATCCAACCTTATGATTCCTAAAATTGAATGGAAAATTATCATCCTACTTGAAACATGGGACCTTTCTTCTTGTTCTATAGGCCCACCTCAACCCATAAAAATTTTAAAATTTGACCAAATACAACATCTTGATGGATTTGTAGGTGTCGAGTGACTCGACAAAATTCCCTAAACACCAATAGAAACTTTTGCTCTCATCCAATTACTCTTCGAGTCATTCAACCTCTGAAACTATTGGACCTGCTATCTAAAAATTTCAAGAAATAAGAATAGATCAAAATTTTGCACAACTCGTTTAGCACGATTATGAAGAATCAATTCAAACAGAATCTCCTAATTCTGCAACTTCGCAAGTATTACCAAATAATTTTCAATTGATAAAAATTCCTTTACAAAACATCTATTTTTTTTTTATTGAAAATACATCCAATTGAAAATGGTTCATGACTAACATTTTAGAGTCTAAAACAATAAATATTTGATATCAATCCTTTTTTCTCATATTTCTTTCAAATACATGGAGAGATAAACTAGCTGTCATCCAAAAAATTATGTCCATAATCTCTAGTGAGCATCCACCATTATAAGAATTTGGAATCTTCATAAAAGGTTAAGTCATCCAGTGCCTTCCTATCAGCAAACCAACCACCAAATAAATAAATACTATTCAAATCAAACAAAATAATTTTTCAAATTTAACGATCCATTCTATAGACAAACAATTAGATTATATTGAAAGTGTAATTTGTAATCTACATACCTGTGTTTTGAAAATAGGCAAACAGACCTCTTATGAAAAATAAAATAGCAGCTTATCCGCCTGTGTTTTTCAAAATGTATCATTTTTTTAAACACAGGGGGAATAAATTGCTATTTTATTTTTCATAAGTGGGTAATTTGCTCATTTTCAATATCACAAGAGAGTAAATTGCATTAAACCTTATATTAAAAGCAAAAAATGAGAATTTCAAAAAAACTAGATTGAGAACCATCTTCTTTCATAATTATTTTTGGAGATCCAACCTTTCATATTCCTGCAGAAAATATTCCCGTCCAAATATCTAATTACATATCAAAATTAAATCCTAAAAAAATTATTTTTCTAGGAATCCAAGAAGATTAAGAGATTTAGGCAAGGAAGAAATTATGAATACAATTGCACAAAATCTTGAAATTTCTTATACTAAACAAACTCAATATTCAGTTCACCTTGTCAAACATGTACAAACTTATATGAGTAATTACAATAAGCCCGCTCCTCCTAATCTAAAAATTGAAGATGTCAAAAATTTTAGATCTTTTAATGATAGTTCAATTTATGAATGCAATTTAAATACTTTATCCGAATATCAAATCCTTAGTCTTTGAAATAAATGGTTAGGGATCAAAATCATAATTCTTCCGGTTCATCATATATATTATAATCTTATTAATATATCTGCTAATGAGATTGTAATAGTCATTATATGTTGATTAGTTCATTTAATAATCTATTAATAAAGATAAAAAGTTTGTATAAATTTGACACTTATTAAAATTTAAGAGAATCATAACTGATCAAATTATACTAATTATTGTTCTTTGTATTTATTTTGTTTTGCAATATTTATGTAGTTATCATAAATTTATCTAGGTTCTTTTGTACGTCAAATAAATTATTTTGTTTAGAAGCAAAGTAACTAACTAATAGTTATTAAGTTGAAGTCCTTATAAAACGACATTAATTCTACAAATGTATTACCAATTAAAAAAATTAGTGTTTCATTTAATAATCAAAGTATATTAATTACCAAAAATGCATGTCATAACTTCTCCATTGTTAAAGTTGTAACATACTCAAATCTTAATACATAATTATCAATTATTAGTATAATAATATGTATAAGTGGTGTGATGGTGTACATATATTTAATGTCTAAATAGAAATTTATTTGACATGATAAATTCTTGAAGGTAAGTGAAAATTTTGAACAACAGAAATTTTGGGGTTAAAAATGGTAAATTATAAAAATAAGGGGGAATAAGTAAAGCCTTAGTATAATATATATAGATATAGAAGAGTTATATAATATATATATATATACACACACTAGACAACAAAAGAGATCACTGTTATCAATATGATATTATAATATATAATACTCATACATATAGATATACACCACTTGCATACATATATATAGACACATATATATATATATATATATATAGAAAACTATCAGCAAAAAAAGATGCAGAATCCATATTACCAAAAAAAAGAAAAAAGAAAAAGAGAGGAGCGAGGCGGTGGAGAGGTGTGTAAAAACCACTAGTTGTCTCTATTCTTCCTTTTGGAAAAGAACACTCTAGCATCTCTTTGAAAAATCTCTCCATAGCTGAATTTGTTAAGTATCTTGTGAATTTCATGAAAAAATAAGATATAAGATAAATCTAAAGAAAGCAAATGGATTAAGTTGGAAGAAAAGCAGCAAAAAACAATCTGTCAAATTAGCCTCTGTAATCGTGATTATCTTGCGATAGGTCCAGATTTAGTGATTCTTGCTTCTATGAAAAATCTTAAGATGTCTACTAGAACTTTTTAGCTTTTAATCAGAAGCTGATTCCATCATTTTAATGGGTAAATGTAAGAAAACATTTATGTTGCTCCGTTTTTGTCGGAAATCAGATAAAATGTGTTTAAAATATTATATTGGTTTAAGTTGCATGAATTTTTCTCAAAATGAAACTAGACACATAAAAGTTATATTTGAAAATATGTTGACTTTTGAAGGAGTATATGATTTTTGAGAGAATTTTAAAAAACTAGACTCAAATTTGTTGCAGTTTAAATCGGGTTGTAATAAAACTTAAACAACTAATTATATATAAATTCAATTGGTATGTTTATTGTTGTAAATGAAACTAGAGACAAATACTAATATGTTATGTATTAGTAGAACTTGTATCAATTGTATTTTTGTCTGAGAAAATATATAAGTTGTGACAGAGATTCTGTAAAGGGAAAATCAAGTAGATGAAAAAGAGAGATTTTAATAAAATTAACTCCTATGATTTAAAATACAAATCATACACCATTGGAAGGCTTATGATGTCTAGTTTATTATACTAAATCAATTTTGAAAGTTAGTTGTTATAATTAAAGTTATGATTTAATTAGGGAGCAATGCTCGTACTGTGAAGATTACAAATATAGGGGTGGTAAGGATAATTTTTAAAAAAATAAGCACTAATTTTAATATATGAAGATATATATTGATGGAATATACTCATCTCTACTTTATACAGAAGAAAACAAAATAAAGATTTGAATTTTGTAGAGGGAGATATATAAGGATTAGTGAAGACAAATATGATCTAGTGCTTTATGAAGAAACTACAAAACTATCCATTTATACATTTTATAGTTCGCTATAGGATACGAGAACAATATTCAAGATCCAACATATTTAAATGGTTAGGAAAAGTAAGGTAAGTATAATTAATTGGATCTATATATATATCTACTTGTTTATCTGTGAACTTGATAGAAATTATTATGTAATTAAGTGGATTATATGGTTATCTCATGAAATGGTTGTTATATGTTTTGTTGTGTGATACATATGGTGAATAAAGTTGAATTACGGAGATGGTCGTAACATACTTCTAATTGATTGATTTTGTTGGGAATAAAAATGAATGTTGGAGTTGTTGTAATGATTGTCACACGTTGCTATTTGATGATTGACTGAAGTTAAATTATAAAGTTGTCAATGTACAGATGACACATCGAGATGAGTGTCGAATGGTGTTGAATTATGGAGTTGACAAAATGTGAATGATTTATTAAGATGAGAAAATGGCTTACCTAATGTAGGGCATATTCAATAGTTTACAATGAGATGACGTGATTGATGATGAGCTGTGTGCTCATGACTATGAGATATGTGCTCATGATTATATATATGTGATATGAGAACTAGGTACCATAGCATGAAGGGTACCAATGTATCTCGAGCAAAGCGGGACTATGCTGACGGCTGCACACTGGGGTGGTGTAGAGGTACTAAATTCGGTGTGATGTCCTGTGCTGGAATTGCTACACACTTGACCAGGGTGGAGATATCACATACGAGGGGTATCCTGTGCCGACAGTTACATGATATTACTGATTGAGAGGATTAGAGCCATCAGACTACTGATCCAGCTAGGCTAAGCAGTGTCCAAAGGAAATAATTAATAATTAATAGAATTAAACTTCAATGAATTATAAATCATGCTGTGGATGGTGTTTTGATTCTAATATTGGTTTCGCTTTATTATGGGCATTATTACTTCGTGATTCCTGAAATGGTGTGATAAGCATAAATTGATTGGTATTATTGAAATTGCAACTTTGTGATTATAAATAGAATACTTATTGGTTGTGGTCATGGAATGGAATTGAATTTATGTTATACGTGCCTATACGTGAATATATATAGGCTAATTAGCTAATACTTACTGGGAGTTGGCAATTAATCAATTTGCCATATATTTTTCTCAGGACATAAAAAGCAGTAACTCATCTAATTAGATCGCAAGTCATTTGTCAGCTTTATAAGTGGGTCAGTAGTGTCATCCTAAGTCGGGAGCTATAGTTATATGGAGACAAGAATATTAAATTGCGACTAAATTGGTGTCTTATATTTTGTAACAATTAGAGCTATGATGAAGTATGTAATTAGCTTGAGGTGTTTGTCAAATGTTGACTTTATTAGTTATCTTATCGGGATAAATATGAGTTTGTTAGGATAATTAAATGTGATTATGGAGGGGGGGTGCCACATTTAGGTGGTATCAGAGAAGGTCTACATTTCTAGGGTTATAGGTTGATTTTGAGATGTGTCTAACGATGAAATTGTTTAATGTAGGATGGTTTGCATGATGTACATGCTGACCAAATGGTTAGTAGAGAAGAGTCGGTAAAGTCAACAGAGGGTTCCATTGCACCAGCAAACATGGGTGGAGGTGGAATAGGTGGAGAGGATGTTGGTGGTGATGCTCTAATTGCTCTGGGTGGTGCTACAACAACAGGATCACCACAAGATTATGCACAAATTCTATAAATGGCTTTTCAAGCTAAATCACAATTTTTTGCACAAACACATGCACCCACTCCAACTACAGCACAAGTAGTCCCTACAATTGGCTGCAACTATGAGAGAATTAGGAAAATGAGAGCTACAGAGTTTGAAGGTACATTAGACCTAGAGGTTGCTGAGAGATAGTGGGAAGTGACTAAGGATGTAATGAATTTGATAAGTTGTACTTTAGAAAACCGACTTGTATGTCATTTCCTTAATCACTAGTGATGCCTTAATTTGGTGAAGATCAATAAAGAGAGCATTTTAGCCACGAGATATAACTTGGGCTGAATTTCAAAAAGAATTCGTCGAAAATATAGACCCAGAATGTATCGAGATAGGAAAAAGATGGAGTATTTAAACCCAGTTTAAAGGGATGATATGACGTTGGCAAAATATGAGCTTCATTTTTCTGCATTAGCAAAGTATGAACTATAAGCAATAGCGGCACAGGAGGATCGTTGTTATCAGTTTGAACAGGGCTTACGACTTGAGATTAAGAGGGTCTTGCAATTAAATTTCGAACTTCAAAACCCTTGTTTAGTCAGCGATTTAGATGGAAGAAGCAGTGACTGAGGATAAAAAGAAGGGAGAGTTGAAGAGGAAGTCTATATCGAGTAGGCTAACTAAGAGAGCAATGGTCATTCATTTTTCAATGGAGCTGGAAGTTTCTCATGATGTGGGTTCACTTTTCGGGGAAATGGTGGGTCAAGATTTAGTGGACTAGTGGGTTTCAATAGAGGTTCAGCAAAACGTAGTATATTTAGAATGCTTTCTATTAGATCAAGTAGGGGAGCTGTGTAAAGTAGTGGCAGAGGCATATAGCTAAATCTTGTTATAATTGTAGAGACAAGGGCCACATAGTTAGGGATTGTTCTAGCCATACTACAGGTGTAAGTGGAGGTGTAGCCAAGGGGACTCAATGTCAAAGTAGTTGAGAGAGGCAGAGGCACTAATAATATAAATGGTAATAGTATTATAGGTGGGAGTACTAGCGGAGTTCGAACACAAGCAACTCTGGGACATACCCAAGCAAGAATCTAGCACATGACTAGGGAGGAAGCTCCAGCCTCAAATGATGTGATATCAATTACAATCTTAATATTTTATGTTGAGGCTTATGCATTGATTGATCCTGGTTCTACATATTCTTACATATCATCAAAACTTGCATCTAAAGTACAAGGTGAAAATAGTCCTTGGGGATATAATTTGATGGTTCAATTCCCTATGGGAGGAGGTGTGATGGTGAACAATTTTATGAGAGGAATCTTAGTAAAGATTGGAGAAATAAACTTACCTATAGACTTAATAGTGATGGACTTGAGAGAGTTAGATGTAATTTTTGGAATGAATTGCTTAGCACAAAATAAAGTATTAGTTAATTGTTATAAGAAAGAAGTGATTGAATCTTCTGGTGAACCAAGAGTGGTTTTTATGGGTGATAGACAAGCAATGTCAGTTTGTGTAATATCAACCATAGTGGCGAGACGATTGATGTTGGAAGGGTGTGAGCATATTTGGTTAATGAAATAGATACGAGAATGGATAGCCTAACATTGCAAGAAATTCCTATAATGAGAGACTTTCCTGAAGTGTTTCCTGACGACTTACCAGGTTTACCAGCACAGAGAGCAGTGGATTTTACTATAGAAACTTTTCCAGGATTTGCCCCGATCTTTGTTGCACCGTATAGAATAGCTCTGATAGAATTAAGAGAGTTAAAGAAGCAAATAGAAGAATTGTTGGAGAAAGGATTTATCCAACCGAGTAGTTCACCGTGTGGAGCACCAATATTGTTTGTGAAAAAGAAGGATGGTAGTATGAGGTTATGTATCGGCCATAGCCAATTGAATAGAGTCATAGTGAAAAATAAATACTCATTACCTAGAATTGATGATTTGCTAGACCAGTTGAAGGGGGCTACAATCTTTTCAAAGATCGATCTGAGGTCTAGCTATTGGCAATTGAGAATAGTAGAGAAGGATATACCTAAAATAGTTTTCCGCACTCGATATGGTCATTATGAGTTTCTATTGATGCCATTCGGATTAACAAATGCACCGGCCGCATTCATGGCATTGATGGATAAGACTTTTAAAGAGTACTTTGGATCAATCTGTGGTAGTTTCTATAGATGACTTCTTGGTTTATTTGAGGAATAGGGAGGATCATGAACAACATTTGAGGATAATGGTGCAGACCTTGAAAGAAAGGAACTATATGCTAAGTTAAGTAAGTGCGAGTTTTAGGTGAATCAGGTAGTTTTCCTCGAACTTGTGATATTTGGAGATGGGGTAATGCCTGAGCCGACAAATGTTAAGACCATTATGGAATGGACAACATCAAAGAATGTGATTGAAATTTGGAGTTTCTTAGGACTAGCTGGGTATTTTAAGAGATTTGTTGATTGTTTTTCTATAATTGTTGGTCCTTTGACAAAGCTATTAAGGAAAGGGGTAGCATTCCACTGGATCAAGCAATGTCAAAGAAGTTTTGAGGAGTTAAAAAAAAGATTGACATCAACTCGAGTTTTAGTTCTACCATCTGGAAGTGGTGGATATGTGGTAAACACGGATGCATCGAAACAAGATTTGGGATGTGTACTAATGCAGAAAGGTAATAGCATATGCATCTCGCCAATTAAGGACCCACAAGTTAAATTACCCTACTCATGATTTAGAGTTGGCTGTCATTGTGCATGGGTTGATGATCTGGAGACACTATTTGTATGGAGAAACATTTAGATTCTCACTGATCACAAAAGTTTGAAATATGTCTTGACACAGAAAGAGTTGAACTTGAGGCAAAGAAGGTGGATAGAATTGTTAACTGATTATGACTATACTACTGATTATCATTCTGGGAAGGCTAATATAGTAGCGGATGCCTTGAGTAGGAAGAGTTCAACCACCTTAGCTAATTTGGAAAGTTATAATGCAATGTTGTTATTAGAAATGAGACCAATGAATGTGAAGTTAGAGGTTGATCTTCTAGCGGGACTGTTAGCAACTTTGCAAATTAAACTAGATTTTGTGGATAGAAGTAGAGAAGCACATACTCGAGATTCTTTCTTATTGCGAATGTTGGTGAATTTGAGGGCGAGTTTGTGGTCCTGATGTGGAGGGTTTACATGAGGAGATCATGCAGGAAACCCATAATGCACCGTATATGATGCATCCAGGTACTATAAAATGTATCTAAATATAAGACCATATTATTGGTAGCCGACTATGAAAAAGGATGTGGCAAAATTTCTGTCCAAGAGTCCAACTTGTCAACAAGTGAAAGCCAAACATCAATCACCAGTAGGTAGGGGACGACCTTTAACTATACCTGAATGGAAATGAAAAAAGATCACCATGGATTTTGTCATTAGGTTGCCTCATATGTTTAGAAAACATGATGCTAATTTGGGTAATTATGGATAGATTAACAAATCAGCTCATTTCTTGCCTATACAATAAAGTGATTCTATGGATAGTTCATTGAACTATACGTTTCAAAAATTGTAAAATTACATGGTGTGCCTATTTTTATAGTATCTGATAGAGATTCTCGATTTACATCACATTTTTTAGGAAGCTTACAAAAGGAATTAGGTACAAAGTTACATTTCAGTACAACATTTCATCCGTAAACTGACGGACAATCAAAAAGAACAATTCAGACATTAGAAGATATGATGCGAAATTGTATAATTAAATTTAGAGGAAAATGGGATGATCATCTGCCACTGATGGAATTTGCATATAATAATAGTTTTTATTCTAGCATTGGTATGTCTCCATATAAAGATTTATATGGAAAAAGATGTCGAAGTCCAGTTTGTTGGGATACTGAAGGACTGTGACAGCTTAAAGGTCCTGAACTAGTGCAAGAAATGGTAAACAAGATACAGATAGTTAAGAAATATCTAAAAGTAGAACAAGATCGACAGAAAGGGTACTACGATAAACATCAACGAGAGATAGAGTATGTGGTAGGAGAAAAAGTTCTTCTAAAGGTATCTCCATGAAAGGGAATTGTAAGAATTGGTAAACAAGGGAAGCTGAATCCAAAGTATATTGGCTATATGAAATTAATGAGCGAGCTGGACCACTAGCTTATAGTGTGAAGTTACTAGTAGAACTATCACAGATTCATGATGTATTCCATGTTTCTATTCTACTTCTGTATCGGGTGTGATCTTAGCCATATTTTACGTGAAGCAGAGATAGAAATTTCAAAAAACTTGATGTATATAAAAGAACCAATAGACATTCTGGACATGACGATAAAGAAATTGAGAAATAAAGATATAACAATAGTGAAGGTAAAGTGGGTCATCACTATCCAAAGGAATCAACTTAGGAGGTTGAGGAGGACATGAAAGTTAAGTACCCACATCTATTTTCTTGAATGGGTAAGATCACCAAATTTCGGGGATGAAAATTTTGTTAGGAGAGGAGAATTGTAACATTCTCAAATCTTAATACATAATTATCAATTATTAGCATAATAACATTTTGTTGTTCCATTTCTATAGGAAATCAAATAAAGTGCGTTTAAAATCTGGTAACTTGAGTTATACTGGTTTAATTCACATGAATTTTCCTTAAAATGAAACTAGACATATAGAAGATTGCATTTTGAAAATATGGTGATTTTTGGAAGAGTATATGATTTTGGAGAGAATTTTAAAATACTAGATTCGAATCTGTTGCAGTTTAAACCAGGTTTAAATAAAACTTAAACAACTAGTTATATATAAATCCAATTGGTATGCTTACTATTGTAAATGAAACTAGAGATAAATAAATATGATGTGTAAAAAATGGCACTTTTTTCAATTCTATTTGTGTTTCAGAAAATATGTAAATTGGAACAAAGATTCTGTCAAGGGAAAAATCAAGTAGATGGCAAAGAGATATTTTAATAAAATTAACTCCTATGATTTAAAATACAATTCATACACCATTGGAAGGCTTATTATGTCTAGTTTATTTACTACAGTTTTGAAAGTTAGTGATTATAATTAAAGCTATGCTTATGTTAGGGAGTAATGCTCATACTATGAAGATTACAGATTCAAGGGTGGTAAGGGTAATTTTTAAAAATATAAGCATTGATTTTAATATATCAAGATATATATTGATCGAAATATAATCGACTCTACTTTATATAGAAGAAAATGAAATAAAGATCCGAATTTGTAGAGAGAGATATTTAAGGATTAATGAGAAGTGTACAAATATGATCCAATACTTTATGAAGGAACTACAAATTTACCGATACATTGATATTCATTGTAGGACACGAGAACAACGTTCAAGACCCAACACATTAGTCTACTATTTAAATAATTAGGAAAAGTGAGGTAAGTATAGTTAATTAAATATATATATATATATAAATCCCTAATCGGTAAACAACCTTGGGAACATGCTCATGATTTAATTTACCGACAGCATTAAGAACTAGAAAGGCCCAATTCTAATGAATAAATCCCTACGAGGATTTCTTAAGTTAGATTGTGCATTCCCCACAACATAATCGGAAACTTCTACATAATCAATTATGCTATGTTACCACTAGTTATTGAGCTAAACAAATAATTACGGATTTGCAAGTTCAATTGGCTAGGCAAATATTTTTGACAATAAATCAGATTATTTGTAATAAAAGCACAGAAAACAACACAAATACCAATATGAATAAAAGTCGAAAGCATAAATTAGATTTCACAACTCGTTAGATTTAAGCATTCACCAAATCTTCAACCGGAATGAGATAACTAGCTAGACATGCTAAAGGAAGAACGCATGAAAAGCAAAGTAAGAAAATATCATAAAAACATAGAGAAATAGAAGAGTTCAAAAATTGTGTTTTAAAGTGAATTACATCACTTATATATAATAACTAGATATCTAATTCTACTAGGACTAAAAGTAGAGTCCTAATTGAACTAAAGGACTTATGGAAATAAAATTATAATCCTAGTTAAACTCCTCATTTATCGAAATGTAGTCCTAGCAGCTCCGAATTCTTGCCAAAAATTGAGTTTGAGTCTTGTCTGGATTTCTATTTTTGTGCTTTTCTTCATATTCTATTTCATTTGTCCTAATGATGCATAATAATATTTAATTAGGAGTATTTTAGTCATAAAATAGGATAAAATATTATATGAAATAAGCACAAAATGCGATCCTATCAAATATCCCCCCACTTAACCCTTTGCTCGTCCTCGATGCAAAGAAATAGAAAAAATAGGCTCAAGAATTTCATTCCAAACTTTATGGATCACAGACGAAAGTGCCCGAGCAAAAATCTAGTTAAGTGTTCAAAGAATGGGACACCATATGATAAAAGACAACATAATAAGTTTCAAATAAGTTTTCACAAGATGATTTTCATCAAAAACTAAGCATGGGAAACAAGTGGAATATACTCTCATATCCCCCAATCTCTCAAGTGTTTTTGGTTGAGTGTTTGGCTCAAATGCTTACTATGAAAATATTTCAGTATAGGCTTGATGATACACCAAAATCTCCATCACTTTTAAATATACACACACACACTTGAATCAAAAGGTCTTATATTTTGGTTGTAATGGGGCTTTGGTTTAGGGGTAGGAAGAATTAGGAAAAAAATGAGGTGAACATCCAATGAACCAAATTAGAGCACCAAGTGATAGATGTAAGAATCCAAATTTCTCAAAATTAATTTATCTCATACTTTTTTATGTCCCACTTTCCTCGACTTGAGCTACGCTTTTCAAAGAGAGAATATTTTTTTCTCTTTTTTTCTTTCTTGCCTTCCTTGATTTTTTTTCTTCTTCTTTTTTTTTATTTTTTAAGGCAATTTTTTTTTCTTTTTTTTTCTAATAAGGCATAAAACAAGATTGTCACATGACATGTTCGCTCATAAACGTCCTTTACAATAATTGAGATATCCCCACACTTAATGTCAAAACACATACTTAGAATACATCTTTGTTTCCTTGCTGCTCTACTAGTCCTTGGAAGGTCCAAACAAGGGTAATAAAAAGGCGGTAGAGTTTGTTTATACTTGGGGTTTCATAACAAGGAATTAAGGCTTATAAGGCTCAAATGAGCTTACTAAGGGGATTTGTATGTGGGTGGTCTTTTAAGCTAAAGGGGTTTTTATCCTAGTGCCTTTATCATTTTCAAGTGTAAGCATAAAGACGTGGCCTCGATATGGTTCAAAGCAAGTTCTAGGAAGACAAAATCATGAAGCATTGTCTCTCAAGATAAGAAAAATTGTAGATTTTAATTAGTATATAGGCTCCAAATTCCTCTCTAGGTAGGTTATGTCCACCAATTTTCCACATTCAATTTTCAAATCAAGTCACCGTTTGCAAAAACAAGTTCTTAACCGTAAGTTGTCAAAAGTATTAGATGCACACCCTTATGACACATTACCAAATTATTACTTGATTAGAATAAGTCTTTGATCATAAAGCTAGCATGAGGACAGGATAAAAAAAAAAATATTGGTTTCAACAAATATGGAAGGGGTAGCAAGCATCAATCAAAATAATTAATCCACCAAGACTCATTTTTGTATCAAAGCAATCAAAAACACCCTCCCCCCACTTAATTCCACATTTTCCTCAATGTGGTAAGCATGCATATCTAGGACGATAAAATAAGAGAAATGGAGAAAGAAAATGTCCCTTAGTGATTCGGGGGTAAGTAGTGGAACTGCGGGAGCTCGAGAATTGTGAGACCCTGAATGAGAGGGAGAGTCCCTTGTGGATGCTCATACCTTTTGACCTGCAAAAATCGATTGTAGTGGTATCGCAACATTCACAAGAAGTTAGATGAGAGAGAAGAAAACAATGATAATAATAATTAAGAAAATGAAAAGGACATGAGTTGCCTCCCAAGAAGCGCCCTTCTTTAGCGTCTTTGGCTAGACGTAGTTGTGCCTCAACTCAAATGAGTTGGACACTGTAAATCCACTTCTTCTATGTAATGCACCCGGTGATGGTGTGGATTTAGGAGAACTTGGCGGTCCATGTATGACTTCTTCTTTGAACTTATTTTGTCATGAAAGACTTTGTTCTGGACTCGAGGTGAGACATTTGGTAATTGTTGTCTTAAATGCTCCTCCACCATCGAACATAGCATTTTTTTGTACCAAATGATCAATAAAATCAATGAGAAAAATAGAATGCACATCATTAGAATATTTCATGGCACCACCATTTTTAAAACTCATAACCTTATTATCAAATTCCATAGAGAGAATTCCGGCATCAACATCAACTTTGGTTTTTGAGGTTTTAAGGAATAGTCTTAAGATGGATGTAGAATTGGGAGAAATATCCTCCCTCATATCAAGCATATAAAAATCAGCAGGCAAAATCAATTCATTAACTTGCACAAGACATCCTCAAGAACTCCTTCGGGGTAAACTACAGAATGATTGACAAGTTGAAGAATAACCCCCGTTTCTTTCAATGGGCCAACATTCAAAGATTCATAAATAGTAAGAGGCATAATATTAATTGAAGCACCTAAATCACACATGACCTTTTCTATTCCAATCTTTCGAATTTTACAATGGATAGAAAACGTACCTGGATCATTGCATTTAGGAGGTAGTTTTCTTTGAAAAATGACAAATACATTTTCTCCCATAGTTAGCCTTTCCATTACCTCTCAATTTGGATTTCGGTGCACAACTCCTTCAGAAACTTTGCATCGTGAGGTATTTATTTAATTGCATCGAGCAAGGGAATATTTACCTCAATGTTGAGTAATGTTTCAAGGATATCCTTCTCCTCTTCCTCCGCTTTGGACTTGACGAATCTTTCCGGGAAGGGAGGTTTGGACACGAACACCTTGGGACTTTCCTCGCTGACTTGGTTGGATTTTTCAACTTGTTTTGGAAGAATTTCGAGTGCATCCTTTGTTTTGTTCTGCTATGCGTGCCCACGCCTAGTGCTATTTTTGAGTTATAGCTCTTTCCCACTGCACAAGGTAATAGCACTAACGTTTTGTTTAGGATTAATAATAGTTTGGGAGGGAAACTTACCTTGAGACTCCAAGCGGCTGACGGAGGACGCCAGTTGGCTCATTTGGGATTCCAAATTTTGTATGCTCAAGCGGGTTCCTTGTTGGAATTTGTGAGTTTCTTATTGGAATTGTTGGGTGCTCAAGGCGAGTGTCTTCACGATATCTTTGAAGGGCATACCATTATTGGGAGGTGGTGGTGGTGGTGGTGGTGGTTGGTGTGGAACCCTTTGAAAGTTTTGAGGTTGATTGTCATACCTCAAATTTGGGTGATCTCTCCATCCGGGGTTATAGGTATTGGAAAATGGGTCATATTTCCTTTGTTGTTGCCCAAAAAATCCACTGATGGCGTCAGCATGTTCGATTGATTCTTCGTGAAGTGTAGGACAAGCGTTGGTGCAATGTCCCAAAGATGTACATATCCCACAAGTCTTGACATGTAGAATGCTTCCCCCTATACACTTTTCAACAAAAGAAGTAAGTTTATCTAAACGTTCATCAATAGAAGTACTTACCTCGTTTACCCTTCGTGGGAGGTAGTCGTTTCTACTACCGAATTGTTGATTATTAGTCGCCATGGTTGTGATTAGTTTGCGTGCTTCGGTAGGAGTTTTGTCATACAAAGCAACTCCACTAGATGCATCCACCAAGCTTCTGTTTGCATCGGACAACCCTTCATAAAAATATTGAATTAGAAGATGATCGGGAATTTGGTGATGAGGGCAACATTCCACCAATTGCTTGAATCTCTCCCAATACTCATAAAAACTTTCACCGGAGAATTGACGTATTCCACTTATTTCCTTCCGGATGTTTGTAGTCCTTGAAGTGGGGAAGTAGTTCTCAAGTAATTGTTTCTTGAGCTCGTTCCAACTAACAATAGGTCTCGAAGGTAAGGAGTAGAGCCAATCTTTTGCTTTCGCCCAATGAGAATGGAAGGGCTCTTAGCTTGACTTGTTCTTCGGTGACTCCTTGAGGTCTCATGCCGGAACACACCACATGCAATTCCTTGAGGTGCTTGTATGGGTCTTCACCTGCAAGGCCACGAAAAATGGGAAGTAAGTGGATGAGACCGGATTTAAGCTCAAAATCAATATTTAAATTAGGATATTCAATGAAGAGTGGTTGTTGATTTAAGTCAAGCGAAGTCATCTCTTTGATCGTTCGTTCAGGATTATGGGCCATGACTTCGTCTTCAGAGTTGTTAGACGTGGACACGTCTAACTCAGAATCTGCTGTTGGTAAGGAAGAAGTAGAAGCCTCTTCCTTGTGTTGCTTGGTTTCTTTTTGGAGTTTACGAGCGGTCTTCTCAATCTCTGGGTCAAATTCAAGTTCACCTGTACGAGAAGAACGTGGCATAAAATCAAGTAACAAGAAAAAAAAATTAATTTAATGATACCAATTCCCGACAACGGCGCCAAAATTTGGTGGGTGTCAATTCACCAAAAATAATTCCTAGGAACACTTTTGTAGAAGTAGACTCAATCCACATGGATTGGTTTTAAATTAATTTCTTCAAAAAAATAAAAGTAAAAATAATTGGGGGGGGGGGGTTTTGATTGTGAAGAAGATAAAAATAAAAATAAAATTAAATTAAAGAGCTAATAAAATAAGAAGAGATAAATATATGATAAAAGTATTCCAGTTAAAGACAGGATCATGCTTAATTCCACGGTCGATCATAAATGCAAATATAACAATTATTAATGATCGATAAATTGGTTATGGCCATTGGTACGACCTAACGACCTAACATTTCCTTACCTTATGGATAGTCAAGGAGCGTCCGTTGACTAAATCCCTAATGAGTAAACAACCTTGGGAACGTTCTCAAGATTTAATTTACCAACAACATTAAGAACTAGAAAGGCCCAATTCTAACCAATAAATTCCTACAAGAATTTATTTAAGTTAGATTGTGCATTCCCCACAACATAATTGAAAACTTCTATATAATCAATTATGCTATGTTACCACTAGTTATTGAACTAAACAAATAACTACGAATTTGCAAGTTCAATTGGCTAGGCAAATATTCTTGAGAATAAACCAGATTATTTGTAATAAAAGCACAAAGAACAACACAAATACCAATATGAATAAAAGTAGAAAGCATAAATTAGATCTTACAACTCGTTGGATTTAAGCATTCATCAAGTCTTCAACCGGAATGAGAGAACTAGCTAGACATGCTAATGGAAGAATGCATGAAAACCAAAGTAAGAAAATATCATAAAAACGTAGATCAAAAATTGTCTTTTAAAGTGAATTACATCACCTATATATAATAACTAGATACCTAATTCTACTAGGATTAAAAGTAGAGTCCTAATTGAACTAAAGGACTTATGGAAATAAAATTATAATCTTAGTTAAACTCCTCATTCATCGAAAGGTAGTCCAAGCAGCTCTGAATTCTTACCAAAATTGAGTTTGACTCTTGTCCGGATTTTTATTTTGGTGCTTTTCTTCATATTCCATTTCATTTGTCCTAATGCTGCAAAATAATATTTAATTAGGAGCATTTTAGTCACAAAATAGGTCAAAACATTATATGAAATAATCACAAAATGTGATCCTATCAGCCAGCCCATCCAAGTCACCATGCTTGGTCCAAGAACGGGACCTCCTATGATCTGATTCACCCAAAGGGGAGGCCCACTAAGCTCCCCAAAAGGGCGCCCCCCACACTACAGTCCAGTCAAGGAAGGAAACCTACTTTGTCAATTATAGCCTAAGGCAGAAGCCCAGTCCGAAGGCTCCCAAAGCTAGCTTGTAGGAAGGAAGGTGCCCTCGAGAGATTGAACTCTTCAGCTTGAAAGGGCTCCTCACCTGGTAGGAGTCTACACAAAGGAGTCCCCCTTCATCCGTAGATTCGTTGTCGAAGGAACGGATGAGGAACCTTATCCACGAAATTTCGCCTTTCTCTTTGGCCATGCATATTCCCCTCAGCAAGACTCCTATTACAGAGGAACTACTCCTCTATAAATAGGGGAAGTACCCCTCGGCAAGCCTCCTCTTACACATTTTAGAACTCTTCTTGATGCTATTCCATTGCTCTAATTTCGTGCTCTTATATATAGAATTCTCACTTTTATCATAATTTCTCATCATAATTTATTTTTATATTTATCTATTGTTAAATTCAGGACTAACTTAAGCATCGGAGTACTAGCTTTTTATTTTGCAGGTCCTCTTTCTCAAAAGCATTCACTCAATTAGCCTAAATTCAAAATTAAGATCTAAAAACTTTGAACCCTTGCTAAAATCGCACGCATCATATACATACAAATATACATATGTATAATTTGTTGTTTTTCACAATTAATTGATAGGTTCCGGGTGCATCAAGCTTGCAACAACAGACTTCGAGCGGATTGAGAGATGTTTTGTCTCTCAAAGAACAAGTACTCTATTTATTTATCAATTTTCTTCTTAACTTTCTCTATTGCTTTGACTTTTATGCTTCATTTAATGCAGGTGGTTGGTGAAAGATCGATAAAACAAAAACTTATTGATGATCCTACCAAGGCTTTTAATATAAGTGTATTCCTTTGAAAGTAAAAGATTAAATGTGTAAGGTTTAGTATTGTGAATGTACCAAAGATTGTCAAATTATTATCGAATCATTTTAAATGCAGATTGAGGCACAAGTTCATTTATTTTATCCTCATATATCCAAAAAAATTATTGTTGAATGTGTTGTTCATACGAATGGCCAACTAGGAGTTCTACCCGAATTTGTGAAGGTGTATGTTGGGAAAGTTCATATTCCTAATGAGAAGTTATAGCGACCAAGCAAAGATATTATTACCACCGGAGAAGTTATTACAGATGTGTCTATCAGAAGTTTGTGAATGTAAGAAAATGTCTCTTTCCTTTCAATATGAAACTTTTCATACTTTTTCTATTTACTTGTATTTATTTCGATTTTATAGTTGCAATATTTCAGGTTATGGAGATTTGAACAAGATGCAAAGCTACTTTTTATCTATCGTGTGTATGTTGGGTTCTAGTATGTGTATATGGAACTTTAATCTTTTTGATTGGCTAATGACTGAATTAAGAATTTATGTAATGTCATTTCCACAATTATGTAGTTAGTGGTAAGGGTTTGTATGGATAGAATTGGAAGATGTACTTTTTTGTCAAGTAACACAAAAGTTTGTAATATATATATATGTATATGTTAGTATATATGTATGTTGACTAATTGTGTTACTTAGTGTAGGTACAAATATATTAATTGTATATCATGTACAAGTTATCTTACCATATAATTTAATAATACTTTCAACTATCACTATAAAAATTATATAAAAAATAAAAATGAATTGGTTAGCCTATAAGGCTATCCATGAACAATAAAATAAGATAATAAATAAAATACAGAAATTAAAATAAAGCGATTAAAACTTACAGTAGTCCTTCTGTAGCAAACTTCTTTTATTTCAATATATAGATTTACAATGAGAAAAGATTGCTCAACACATGAGCAGAGGAGAAAGAGAGAAAACAAAAGAGACAATGAGAAAAGATTGCTCAACACATGAGCAGAGGAGAAAGAGAGAAAACAAAAGAGAGGTTTCTTCCAAAGTTCTGCCCTTAACATTCTAAACACCTGTATTTATAGGATACAAGGGATCCTATTCTACAGGGGTCTAGCCCTACAAACTACAGTAGAAACCGTGTATTACACAGTACAAGACTGATATTTCTGGAAAAAGTGCTACAGTTACAATAATAATTGAACTAAAAGTCAAAAATGAATAGTAGAAAAGCCGAGATTCCCGGCCTCTTGTCTGTTTTGACGTCATTGATTACGTCATCTTATTAATTGCTTATTAATGCGTCATTTGACACTGATAATCATGCATTGATACCTCCTTTAATCAGATTTTCTCCCAGTTCTTGCCTGGTTTGAGGAAGATTCTTCCATATCCTTCTTATAAATTTTTTCTACCAAGGTTTCCTTGATAGCTTCAAAAATATCCTCAAATTCCACATCATTTGGATCTTGAGCATCTTGCATGAATTCGGATGCCATGGTTGAATCTGATTTGGTGGATTTATTATCCTCCCCAAAATGTGCCATAAGATCCTTTTTCATCTCTTCCACATATGCAGCAACCATCTGCTTTTTAGTTAGAAATTCTGACTTCATTTTGAATTTCCTTGAGATATGATCGAAAGGAGATGGGGTAGCAATATCTTCTTTTTGATTTTCATAGACGCTAATTTTCGTCTGGAGGAGATCCATTGTCTCTTTTCCAAATATTTCCTTTGTATTAGGATCAGTTTTCATCATTTTATCCCAAAATTTGATATGGGATATTCTGTATAGGCAAGGAATTCCAGCCTCTATCTGACCAATTTCTGGCGTCCATTTCCAGATCCATGGTATTGAAAATTCAATGAAGAAGAAACATGAGGCTATTCCCTCTATGAACAATTTAGCTTCTTGTTTCTTTATCAATTGTGGTGAAATATCCACCCATTTATCAAAAAAGAATTTTATTTTCTCAGGTAAAATATTTGGAGTGGGACCAAAATAGTAGAACCAGTGTATAAACCAGTGCGGGATATCAGTGTTATAAACATTGGCACAAACTTTTATAAACCAGGAATGTTTGTGCTTATCATTTTCATAATCTAATACCTTCATAAAGGCATCACAATAATCCCAGTAATTATATTTTACTGCTGATTTATTAATCAAAATTTCTTTATCTTTCATAGGAGAAATTCCCCAATCTTCCAAAGGTATAACCTTTTTGATAATCATTTTGCTGAAATTATAAATTTCTTTATTTGTGCTCGTAAAATGTGATATTTCACATGAGCCATTTTGAACAAGTATTTGTTCATAAAAATATCTGGACTTATAAGTCCTTGCTGGTAAGGATGAATTATCCAAATACCTTTGCATTAAAACC